>NC_066569.1:8552736-8575236 GCF_024679095.1 Eriocheir sinensis | reverse complement strand
TTTTCTTCCCCTCCCCTCCCTTCCCTTCCATCCTTCTCTTCCTTCAACTCCTTCCCTTCCTCTTTCTCCTTCACCGTCACTCCTTCCCTTCCTTCCTTTCTTCTCTCTCTTCCATATTCCATTTCCTTCCAATCATGCCTCTCCTTCCTCGTATCTTCCTCCTTCCTTCAAACCCACTCCTTCATTTCGTGCATTCCTATCTAAATCCTCCCTCTCTTCCTTCTCTCCTTCCTTCCTTCTCTCGGATCCAAACTCTATTTTCTTACCCTCGTTCTTTCTTTTCCTCCTTATAATCTATCATTTTTCTTTATACCTACATACCTCCCTACCTCCTCTCTCTCTCTCTCTCTCTCTCTCTCTCTCTCTCTCTCTCTCTCTCTCTCTCTCTCTCTCTCTCTCTCTCTCTCTCTCTCTCTCTCTCTCTCTCTCTCTCTCTCTCTCTCTCTCTCTCTCTCTCCTTCCTTCCTTTTCTCTATCACCTTCAAAACGCCATCTGGACTAAATCTTTCACAAGCTTTCTACATATTTTTTCTACAGTTTTCACATGTATTATTATTAACAACTTCATTATTTAGAACATCAGTAGAAACACACACACACACACACACACACACACACACACACACACACACCTGCCCGAGTCACCCCCAAGATTATGACTAAATATTGATGAGTGCGTGCGTGAATATTTAAAGCTACATAGAAAATATTAAACAAAGGTGAATTTTTCTATACGGTTGTGAATAAAGCAGAAAAGGTGTGATGGAGGAAGCGGCAGGTGGAGGCGCAGACAGGTAGATAATTGATATTTCCTCGACGCCAAGACTGTCAGATATAAGGTCATGGGTTTAGTGTTATTTAAATCATCATCTTTAGTATTAATTGAAGATTCGTTTTGTTATTCAGTTTTAGATTCAAGCCAATATGTCTCTCTCTCTCTCTCTCTCTCTCTCTCTCTCTCTCTCTCTCTTTTTTTTTTTTTTTTTTTTGGTGTGTGTGTGTGTGTGTGTGTGTGTGTGTGTGTGTGTGTGTGTGTGTGTGTGTGTGTGTGTGTGTGTGTGTGTCTATCTTTTTTTCTGTGTCTCTCTGTCTGTCTGTCACCCCTCTCTCCCTCTCTCTCTCTCTCTCTCTCTCTCTCTCTCTCTCTCGTCTTGCCCTTTCAATCTAACCTTTCTCACTCGCCCAAGATGACATTTCTATATACGAAGAACACCTTATTTTTACTACTAAAGTCTTGAGATGTCACGCAGTCAGTCTCTCTCTCTCTCTCTCTCTCTCTCTCTCTCTCTCTCTCTCTCTCTCTCTCTCTCTCTCTCTCTCTCTTTCTCTCTCTCTCTCTCGTGTCATTAGATAGGAAAATAAGACGACTTGCGGTTTACTAATTCAGCCTCAAAGCGAGTCATGTGCGTCGCCGCTGATAATGGGAGAGGGGAGGGAAGGCAGGGAAGGGGGGAGGAAGGAGGGAGGAAGGGTAGGGAGAGGGAAGGGGAGAAAGTGGAGGGTGAGTAGGTAGGAGGGAGAGAGGGACGGAGGGAGAATGAGAGGGAGGAGGGAAGGAAGAAGGGAGGAAGAAGAGGGAGAGAGAGAGAGAGACTGCTGGAAGATGATGTGAGAATGGATGTATGAAGAGAAGGGGGGACTGCAGAAAAGGAGAGGGGGGGGGAGAACACAAAGAGACCGATGGACACACAGACACACAGACAAATATACAGTAGTTATTTTGATCTTAATGTACATTTGTTTGTTGTTGTTGGGGGTAAGGGGGGAGTAGAGTGTGCAGGGGAGGGGACTGCATCAAGTGTAATTGTAAGTGTTGGTGTGTTGTGGTGACCAGAGAGTGTGTACTTGTTTTCTGAATGAGTCTATTGTACCGCAGTCTAAAATCTGTTGTGGGAGGCTGTGGAACATATGAGTGCTTGTATGCATCAATGTTTGTGTGATATGTTTGGGACTGGTAGATAGGGGAAGCGTTGGTAATGGGACTGGTGGATAGGGGAAGGGTTGGTAACGGGACTGGTGGATAGGGGAAGGGTTGATAATGGGACTGGTGGATAGGGGAAGGGTTGGTAACGGGACTGGTGGATAGGGGAAGGGTTGATAATGGGACTGGTGGAGAGGGGAAGGGTTGGTAATGGGACTGGTGGATAGGGGAAGGGTTGGTAATGGGACTGGTGGGTAGGTATTTCTTTTCATTAACTTCTATGCTTGTCTTTTTGGTGCTTTTCTTATTCCAATCTATAACTAACTAATCTATCCTTCGTTCCTTATTTTTCTAGTTATTTCTTTTCATTAACTTGTATGCTTGTCTTTTTTAGTGCTTTTCTTATTCCAATCTATAACTAACTAATCTATTCTTCGTTCCTTATTTTCGAGGTATTTCTTTTATTAACTTCTATGCCTGTCTTTTTTAATGCTTTTCTTATTCCAATTTATAACTAACTAATCTATTCTTCTTTCCTTATTTTTCCAGGTATTTCTTTTTATTAACTTCTATGCTCGTCTTTTTTGGTACTTTTCTTATTCCAATCTATAAGTAACTAATCTATTTTTCTTTTCTTATTTTTCTTTTCTTATATTTTTCTAGTTATTTCTTTTTATTAACTTCTATGCTTGTCTTTTTTGGTACTTTTCTTATTCCAATCTATAACTAACTAATCTATTTCTCTTTCCTTATATTTTTCTAGTTATTTATTTTTATTAACTTCTATGCTTGTCTTTTGGTGCTGTTTTTATTCCAATCTATAACTAACTAATCTATTTTTCGTTCCTTATATTTTTCTAGTAATTTTTAGTAAGTTCTATGCTTGTCTTTTGGTGCTGTTTTTATTCCAATCTATAACTAACTAATCTATTTTTCGTTCCTTATATTTTCTAGTCATTTCTTTTTATTAACTTGTATGCCTGTCTTTTTGGTGCTGTTCTTATTGCAATCTATAACTAACTAATCTATTCTTCGTTCCTTATTTTTCTATTTATTTCTTTTCATTAACTTGTATGCTTGTCTTTTTTGGTGCTTTTTCTTATTCCAAACTAAACAAATAACTAATCTAGTCTTTCCTTATTTTTCCAGATACTTCTTTTTATTAATTCGCATGCTCGTCTTTTGGGTACTTTTCTTATTCCAATCTATTTTTCTTTCCTTATATTTTCTAGTTATTTATTTTCATTAACTTCCATGCTCGTTCTTTTTTGGTTCTTTTCTTATTCAAATTTATAACTAACTAATCTATTCCTCGTTCCTTATATTTTCTAGCTATTTCTTTTTATTAACTTGTATGCTTGTCTTTTTTGGTGCTTTTTTTATTCCAATTCATAACTAACTAATCTATTCTTCTTTCCATATTATTGTATTTACTTCTTTTCATTAACTTCTATGCCCGTCTTTATAGTACTTTCCGTATTCCAATCTATAACTAACTAATCTATTCTTCGTTCCTCATATTTTCCAGGTATTTCTTTTCATTAACTTCTATGCTTGCCTTTTTGGAACTTTTATTATTCCAATTTATAACTAAGTAATCTATTCTCCGTTCCTTATATTTTCTAGTCATTTCTTTTTATTAACTTGTATGCTGTCTTTTTGGTTCTTTTCTTATGCCAATCTATAACTAACTAATATATTTTTCTTTCCATATTTTTCTATTTACTTCTTCTTATTAACTTCTATGCTCGTCTTTTGAGTACTTTCCTTATTCCAATCTATAACTAACTAATCTATCCTTTGTTCCTTTTATTTTCTAGTTATTTCTTTTATTAACTTGAATGCTTGTCTTTTTTGTGCTTTTCTTATTCCAATCTATAAATAACTAATCTATTCTTCGTTCCATATTTTCGAGGTATTTCTTTTATTAACTTCTATGCTTCTCTTTTTAGTACTTTTCTTATTCAATTTATAATTAACTAATCAATTTTATTTCTCTATATTTTCTAGTTATTTCTTTTCATTAACTTCTATGCTTATCTTTTTGGTGCTTTTCTTATTCCAATCTATAAATAACTAATCTATTCTTCGTTCCATATTTTCGAGGTATTTCTTTTATTAACTTCTATGCTTCTCTTTTTAGTGATATTCTTATTCCTATTTATAAACAACTAATCTATTCTTCTTTCCTTATTTTTCTAGTTATTTCTTTTCATTAACTTCTATGCTCGTCTTTTTGGGTTCTTTTCTTATTGCAATTTATAACTAACTAATCTATTCCTCTTTCTTTATTTTCTAGTTATTTCTTTTCATTAACTTCTATGCCTGTCTTTTATGGTGCTTTTCTTATTCCAATAAATAAATAACTAATCTATTTTTCTTTCCGTATATTTTCTAGTTATTTCTTTCAATTAGCTTCTATCCTTGTCTTTTTGGTACTTTTCTTATTCCAGTTTACAACTAACTAATTTATTCCTCGTTCCTTATATTATCTAGCTATTTCTTTTTATTAACTTGTATGCTTGTCTTTTTTGGTGCTTTTATTAATCCAATTTATAACTAACTAATATATTCTTCTTTCCACATTTTTCTATTTACTTCATTTCATTAACTTCTATGCTCGTCTTTTTTGTACTTTTCTCTTTTTCCACTCTATAACTAACTAATCTATTCTTCGTTCCTTTTTTTTCTAGTTATTTATTTTATTAACTTCTATGCTTATCTTTTTGGTGCTTCTCTTATTCCAATCTTTAACTAACTGATCTATTCTTTCCTTATTTTTTCAGATATTTATTTTTATTAATTCGTATGCTCGTCTTTTGGGTACTTTTCTTATTCCAATCAATAACTAACTAATCTATTCCTTTCTTATATTTTCTATTTATTTCTTTTCATTAATTTCTATGCTCATCTTTTTGGGCTCTTTACTTATTCCAATTTATAACTAACTAATCTATTCTTCGTTCCTTATGTTTTCTAGCTAATTCTTTTTATTAACTTGAATGCTTGTAATTTTTGGTGCTTTTCTTATTCCAATCTATAATTAACTAATCTATTTTTCTTTCTTTACATAGTTTAGTTATTCCTTTTCATTAACTTCTATGCCTATCTTTTTTAGTGCATTTCTTATTCCAATTTATAACTAACTAATCTATTTCTTCTTTATTTTTCCAGGTATTTCCTTTTATTATTTTTATGCTCGTCATTTTGGTGCTTTTCTAATACCAATTTATAACTAACTAATCTATTCTTTCCTTATTTTTCCAGGAATTTCTTTTCATTAACTTCTTTGCCTGTCTTTTTGGTACTTTTCTTATTCCAATTTATAACTAACTAATCTATTCTTCGTTCCTTATTTTTCTTTTTATTTCTTTTTATTAACTTCTATGCTCGTCTTTTTGGTGCTTCTCTTATTCCAATCTATAACTAACTAGTCTATTCTTTCCTTATTTTTCCAGATATTTCTTTTTATTAATTCGTATGCTCGTCTTTTGGGTATTTTTCTTATTCCAATCAATAACTAACTAATCTATTCTTTCCTTATATTTTCTAGTTATTTCTTTTCATTAACTTCTATGCTCGTCTTTTTGGTGCTTTTCTTATTCCAGTCTATAACTAACTAATCTATTCTTCGTTCCTTATTTTTCTTTTTATTTCTTTTTATTAAATTCTATGCTTGTCTTTTTGGTGCTGTTCTTATTCCAATATATAACTAGCTACTCAATTTTTTGTTCCTTATATTTCTATTAATTTGTTTTTATTAACTTGTATGCCTGTCTTTTTTTGGTTCTTTTCTTATTTAAATTTATAACTAACTAATCTATTCCTTCCTTATTTTCCAGGTATTTCTTTTCATTATTTCTATTCTCGTCTTTTTGGGGGATTTCTTATTCCAATTTATAACTAACTAATCTATTCTTCGTTCCTTATTCTTCCAGGTATTTCTTTTTATTAACTTGTATGCTCGTCTTTTTGGTACTTTTCTTATTCCAATCTATAACTAACTAATCTATTCTTCGTTCCTTATTTTTCTAGTTATTTCTTTTCATTAACTTGTATGCTTCTCTTTTTGGTACTTTTATTATTCCAATTTATAACTAACTAATACATTCTTTGTTCTTTATTTTCGAGGTATTTCTTTTATTTGCTTTTATTATGCTCGTCTTTTTGGTATTTTTCTTATCCCAATCTATAACTAACTAATGTATTCGATACTTATTTTTTCAGGTATTTCTTTTTATAAACTTCTATGCCTGTCTTTTTTGGTTCTTTTCTTATTCAAATTTATAACGAACTAATCTATTTTTTGCTCCTTATATTTCTATTTATTTGTTTTTATTAACTTGTATGCCTGTCTTTTTTTGGTTCTTTTCTTAATCAAATTCATAACTAAATAATCTATTCCTTCCTTATTTTTCTAGTTATTTCTTTTTATTATTTCTATGCTCGTCTTTTTGGTGCTTTTCTTATTCCAATTTATAACTAACTAATCTATTCTTCGATCCTTATTCTTCCAGGTATTTCTTTTTATTAACTTAAATGCTCGTTTTTTTTTTGGTGCTTTTCTTATTCCAATCTATAACTAACTAATCTATTCTTCGTTCCTTATTTTTCTAGTTATTTCTTTTCATTAACTTATATGCCTGTTTTTTTTAATACTTTTCTTATTCCAATATATAACTAACTAATCTATTTTTTGCTCCTTATATTTCTATTTATTTGTGTTTATTAACTTGTATGCCTGTCTTTTTTGGTTCTTTTCTTATTCAAATTTATAACTAACTAATCTATTCCTTCCTTATTCTTCCAGGTATTTCTTTTCATTATTTCTATGCTTTTCTTATTCCAATTTATAACTAACTAATCTATTCTTCCCTTATTTTTCCAGGTATTTCTTTTTATTATTTCTATGCTCGTCTTTTTGGTGCTTTTCTTATTCCAATTTATAACTAACTAATCTATTCTTCCCTTATTTTACCAGGTATTTCTTTTCATTAACTTTTATGCCTCTCTTTTTGGGGTTGTTCTTATTACAATCTGAATTGGAATAAGAAATGCACTAAAAAGACGAGCATAGAAGTTAATAAAAAGAAATGACTAGAAAATATAAGGAATGAAGAATAGATTACTTAGTTACAAATTTTAATAAGAAATGAAAAGAAAAATCTGGAAAAATATGGGAGAATCGATTAGTTAGTTATAGATGAAATAAGAAAAGTACCAAAAACGAGCATAGAAGTCAACGAAAGAAATAACTAGAAATGAAAAGAAGTACATAGAAAAATATGGAAAGAAGAATAGATAAGTTATTTATAAATTAGATTAAGAAAAGCACCAAAAAAGACAAGCATATAAGTTAATAAAAGAAATACCTGGAAAAATAAGAAAAAAAATTAGATTGGTTATAATTTGGAATAAGAAAAGAACAAAAAAACGAGCATAAAGTTTAATGAAAAAATAATTAGAAAAATAAGGAACGAAGAATAGATGAGTTAGTTATAGATTGGAATAAGGAAAGTTCTAAAAACGAGCATAGAAGTTATTGAAAAGAAATAAATGAAAATATGGAAAGAAGAATAGATTAGTTGGTTATAAATTAGAATAAGAACACCAAAAAGACAAGCATACAAGTTAATAAGAAGAAATAGCTAGAAAATATAAGAAAGGAATAGATTAGTTATAATTGGAATAAGAAAGAACACAAAGACGAGCATAGAAGTTAATGAAAAATAGCTAGAAAATATATGAAAGGAATAGATTAGTTGGTTATTGATTGAATAAGAAAAAATACCAAAGAAAACATACAGCATGAAAATAAAAGAAATCTGAAAAATAAGGAAAGAATAGATTAGTTAGTTATAGATTGGAATAAGAGAAACACCAAAAAGACAAGAATAGAAGTTAATAAAAAGAAATAACTAGAAAGATATAAGGAAAGAAAAATAGATTAGTTAGTTATAGATTGGAATAAGAAAACAAGCATTAATAAAAGAATATACTAATAATATTAATAAAAGAAATACTTCGAAAATAAGGAACGAAGAATAGATTAGTTAGTTATAAATTGGTATTAGAAAAGAACCAAAAAAGAGGAGCATAGATGTTAATGAAAAGAAATAACAAGAAAATATAAGGAAAGAAAAAGAGATTAGTTAGTTATTGATTAAAATAAGAAAAGTACCCAAAAGACGAGATACTAATTAATAAAAAGAAATATCTGGAAAAATAAGGAAAGAATAGATTAGTTATTTAAAGATTGGAATAAGAAAAAGCACCAAAAAAAGACAAGCATACAAGTTAGTGAAAATAAATAAATAGAAAAATGAGGAACGAAAAATAGATTAGTTATTTATAGATTGCAATAAGAAGAGCACCAAAAAGACAAGCATACAAGTTAATAAAAAGAAATTACTAGAAAATATAAGGAACGAAAAACAGATTAGTTAGTTAGAGATTGGAACAAAAACAGCACCATAAAGACAAGCACACAAGTTATTAAAAATAAATAACTAGAAAAATAAAAGGAAAGAGAAATAGATTAGTCTAACTAACTAACTAATCTATTCTTCGTTCATTATTTTTCTTTTTATTTCTTTTTATTAACTTCTATGATTGTCTTTTTGGTGCTGTTCTTATTCCAATATATAACTAGCTTACCAATTTTTTGCTCCTTATATTTCTATTTATTTGTTTTTATTAACTTGTATGCCTGTCTTTTTTTGGTTCTTTTCTTAATCAAATTCATAACTAAATAATCTATTCCTTCCTTATTTTTCTAGTTATTTCTTTTTATTATTTCTATGCTTTTCTTTTTGGTGCTTTTCTTATTCCAATTTATAACTAACTAATCTATTCTTCGTTCCGTATTCTTCCAGGTATTTCTTTTTATTAACTTAAATGCTCGTTTTTTCTGGTACATTTCTTATTCCAATCTATAACAAACTAATCTATTCTTCGTTCCTTATTTTTCTAGTTATTTCTTTTCATTAACTTATATGCTTCTCTTTTTGGTACTTTTTTTTTATTCCAATTTATAACTAACTAATACATTCTTTGTTCTTTATTTTCGAAGTATTTCTTTTAGTAACTTGTATGCTCGTCTTTTTGGTACTTTTCTTATTCCAATATATAACTAACTAATCTATTCGATACTTATTTTTCCAGGTATTTCTTTTTATTAACTTCTATGCCTGTCTTTTTGGTACTTTTCTTATTCCAATATATAACTAACTAATCTATTTTTTGTTCCTTATATTTCTATTTATTTGTATTTATTAACTTGTATGCCTGTCTTTTTTGGTTCTTATCTTATTCAAATTTACAACTAACTAATCTATTCATTACTTATTTTTCTAGGTATTTCTTTTCATTATTTCTATTCTCGTCTTTTTGGTGCATTTCTTATTCCAATCTATAACTAACTAATCTATTCTTCGTTCCTTATTATCGAGGTATTTCTTTTATTAATTTGTATGCTCGTCTTTTTGGTACTTTTCTTATCCCAATCTATAACTAACTGATCCATCGTTCGTTCCTTATTTTTCCAGGTATTTCTTTTTATTAACCTCTATGCCTGTCTTTTTGGTACTTTTCATATTCCAATCTATAACTAACTAATCTATTCGTTCCTTATTTTTCCAGGTATTTCTTTTTATTAACTTCTATGCCTGTTTTTTTAATACTTTCTTATTCCAATCTTTAACTAACTAATCTATTTTTTGCTCATATATTTCTATTTATTTGTTTTTTTTATCTTGTATGGCTGTGTTTTTTGGTTCTTTTCTTATTCTAATTTATAACTTACTAATCTATTCGTTACTTATTTTTCTAGGTATTTCTTTTCATTATTTCTATGCTTTTTCTTTCCTATTTATAAATAACTAATCTATTCCTTCCTTATTTTTCAAAGTATTTCTTTTTTTTATTTCTATGCTCGTCTTTTTGGTGCTTTTCTTATTTCAATTTATAAATAACTAATCTATTCTTCCCTTATTTTTCCAGGTATTTCTTTTCATTAACTTTTATGCCTGTCTTTTGGCGCTGTTCTTACTCCAATCTGAACTGGAATAAGAAAAGCACTAAAAAGACAAGCAAACAATTTAATAAAGAAATGACTTGAAAATATAGGGAACAAAGAATAGATTACTTGATTCTAAATTTTAATAAGAAATGAAAGAAAACCTGGAAAAATATGGAAAAATCGATTAGTTAGTTATAGATGAAATAAAAAAGTACCAAAAGACAAACATAGAAGTCAACGAAAGAAATAACTAGAAATGAAAAGAAGTACATAGAAAATATGGAAAGAAGAATAGATAAGTTATTTATAAATTGGATTAAAAAAAAAAAGACAACATATGAGTTAATAAAAAATACCTGGAAAAGCCAGAAAAATAGATTAGTTGAGTTATAATTGGAATAAGGAAAGTTCTAAAAACAAGCATAAGTTAACGAAAATAAATGAAAAATATGGAAAGAAGAATAGATAAGTTATTTATAAATTGGATTAAGAAAAGCACCAAAAAAAGACAAGCATATAAGTTAATAAAAAGAAATATCTGAAAAAATAAGGAAAGAAAAATAGATTAGTTAGTTATAATTGAATAAGAAAGAACAAAAAACGAGCATAAAGTTAATGAAAAATAATTGAAAATAAGGAACGAAGAATGATTAGTTGGTTATAGATTGGAATAAGGAAAGTTCTAAAACGAGCATAGAAGTTAATGAAAAGAAATAAATGAAAATATGAAGAAGAATAGATTAGTTAGTTATAAATTAGAATAAGAAACACACCAAAAAAGACAAGCATACAAGTTAAAAGAAGAAATAGCTAGAAAATATAAGGAAAAAGGAATAGATAAGTTATAATTTGGAATAAGAAAAGAACACAAAAAGACGAGCATAGAAGTTAATGAAAAGAAATAGCTAGAAAATATATGAAAGGAATAGATTAGTTAGTTATTGATGGAATGAAAAGTACCAAAAGACGAGCATGAATTAATAAAGAAATATCTGAAAAATAAGGAAAGAATAGATTAGTTAGAAATAGATTGGAATAAAGAAGCACCAAAAGACAGAATAGAAGTTAATGAAAAATAACTAGAAAAATATAAGGAAAGAAAAACAGATTAGTTAGTTATAGATTGGAATAAGAAAAGCACTATAGAAAACAAGCATTAATAAAAGAATATACTAATAATATTAATAAAAGAAATACTTCGAAAATAAGGAAAGAAGAATAGATTAGTTAGTTATAAATTGGTATAAGAAAAGAACCAAAAAAGAGGAGCATAGATGTTAATGAAAAGAAATAACTAGAAAATATAAGGAAAAAAAAGAGATTAGTTAGTTATTGATTAAAATAAGAAAAGTACCCAAAAGACGAGATACTAATTAATAAAAAGAAATATCTGGAAAAATAAGGAAAGAATAGATTAGTTATTTATAGATTGGAATAAGAAAAAGCACCAAAAATAGACAAGCATACAAGTTAGTGAAAATAAATAAATAGAAAAATGAGGAACGAAAAATAGATTAGTTATTTATAGATTGCAATAAGAACAGCACCAAAAAACAAGCATACAAGTTAATAAAAAGAAATTACTAGAAAATAAAAGGAACGAAAAACAGATTAGTTAGTTAGAGATTGGAACAAAAACAGCACCATAAAGACAAGCACACAAGTTATTAAAAATAAATAACTAGAAAAATAAAAGGAAGAAAAATAGATCAATCCTAACTAACAACTAATATGCCGTTCTATTCTTCGTTCATTATTTTCTTTTTATTTCTTTATTTCTTTTAACTATCTTGTCTTTTTGGTGCTGTTCTTATTCAATATATAACTAGCTTACCAATTTTTATTTCATATTCAAGCCCACTATTTATTTGTTTTATTAACTTGTATGCCTGTCTTTTTGGTCCTTTTCTTATTCAAATTTCTTCAATAATCTATTCCTTCCTTATTTTCTGGGTATTTCTTTTATTAAATTGTATGTTCGTCTTTTGGTGCTTTTCTTATTCATCTATAACTAACTAATCTATTCTTCGTTCCTTATTTTCTAGTTATTTCTTTTCATGCTTCTATGCTTCTCTTTTTGGTACTTTTCTTATTCCAATTTATAACTAACTCATAATTCTTTGTTCCTTATTTTCGATGTATTTCTTTTATTAACTTGTATGCTTGTCTTTTTGGTATTTTTCTTATCCCAATCTATAACGAACTAATCTATTCGATACTTATTTTTCCAGGTATTTCTTTTTATTAACTTCTATGCCTGTCTTTTTGGTACTTTTCTTATTCCAATATATAACTTTAATCTATTTTTGTTCCTTATATTTCTATTTATTTGTATTTATTAACATGTATGCTTGTCTTTTTTTGGTTCTTTTCTTAATCAAATTCATAACTAAATAATCTATTCCTTCCTTATTTTTCTAGGTATTTCTTTTTATTATTTTTATGGTCGTCTTTTTGGTGCATTTATTATTCCAATTTATAACTAACTAATCTATTCTTCGTTCTTAATATTTGAAATTTCTTTAATGCTTCGACTCTCGTTTTTGGTACTTTTCTTAGCCAATCTAACTAACTAATCTATCGTTCTATTCTTTGAGTGTTCTTTTATTAACCAAATGCTCGTTTTTTTGGTACTTTTCTTATTCAATCTATATTCTTAATCTATTCTGACCCTTATTTTCAGGTATTTCTTTTATTAACTTCTATGCCTGTTTTTTTAATACTTTTCTTATTCCAATCTATAACTAACATAATCTATTCCTTGTTTTCCAGGTATTTCTTTTTAATACTTCCTATACCTTTTTTAATACTTTTCTGTTAATCTATAACTTCTTCAATCTTCGTTCCTTATTTTCCAAACATTTTCTTTTATTAACTGCCTGTTTTTATCGCACTGTATTCAATACTAACTAACTAATCAATTTTTTGCTCCTTATATTTCTAGTTATTTGTTTTCATTATCTTGTGTGCCTGTCTTTTTTTAATTTATTTTCTTATTTAAATTTAAAACTAACTAATCTATTCCTTACTTATTTTTCCAGGTATTTCTTTTTATTATTTCTATGCTCGTCTTTTTCAATTTATAACTAACTAATCTATTCATCCTTATTTTCCAGGTATTTCTTTTATTATTTCTGCTCGTCTTTTGGTGCTTTTCTTATTCAATTTATAACTTAATCTATTCTTCCTTATTTTTCCAGGTATTTCTTTTATTAACTTCTATGCCTGTCTTTTGGCGCTGTTCTTATTCAGTCAAAATTGGAATAAGAAAAGCACTAAAAGACAAACATAATTAATAAAAGAAATGACTAAATATAGGGAACGAAGAATAGATTACTTAGTTATAAATTGGAATAAAATGAAAAAACCTGGAAAATATGGGAAAATCGATTAGTTAGATTATAGATTGAAAATAAGTACCAAAGTACCAAAAGACGAGCATATTGGCGAAGAAATAACTAGAAATGAAAAGTAACTGAAATACATGAAAATATGGAAGAAGAATAGATGATTATTTATAAATTGGATTGAAAGAACAAAAAAGACAAGCATATAAGTTAATAAAAGAAATACCTGAAAAACAGAAAGAAAATAGATTGATTGGTTATAATTGAATAAGAAAAGAACAAAAAACGAGCATAAAGTTTAATGAAAAATAATTAGAAAATAAGGAACGAAGAATAATTAGTTAGTTATAGATTGGAATAAGAAAGTTCTAATAACGAGCATAGAGTTAATGAAAGAAATAAATGAAAAATATGGAAAGAAGAATAGATTAGTTAGTTATAAATGAATAAGAAAAACACCAAAATAGACAAGTGAACAAGTTAATAGAAGAAAATGCTGAAAATATAGGAAAGAAAGAATAATTGGTTTAATTTGGAATGAAAAGAACACAAAAAACGAGCATAAGTTAATGAAAGAAATAACTGAAAAATATATGAAAGGAATAGATTAGTTGGTTATTGATTGGAATAAGAAAAGTACTTAAAAAGATTCAGGCATACGGAATTAATAAAAAGTCTGGAAGAAATAAGGAAAGAATAGATTAGTTAGTTATGATTGGAATGAAGAAGAAGCACCATAAAGACAAGAATAGAGAAGTTAATAAAAGAAATAACAAAAGAAAAATATAAGGAAAAGAAAAAAACAGATAGTTGGTTATCGAATTGGAATAAAAGCACTATAGAAAACAAGCATTAACAAAAGAATATACTAATAATATTAATAAAAGAAATACTTCGAAAATAAAGGAAAGAAGAATGAGATTAGTTTTGTTATGAATTGGTGTTATTGAGAAAGACCAAAAGGAGCATAGATCGTTAATGAAAAGAAATAACTAGAAAATATGAGGAAAGAAAAAGAGATTAGTTAGTTATTGAGTTAAAATGAAAGAAAAAGTACCCAAAGACGAGATAACTAATAATTAATAAAAGAAATATCTGGAAGAAATAAGGAAAAGAATAGATTAGTGTGTTATAGATTGGAATAAGAAAAAGCACCAAAAATAAACAAGCATACAAGTTAGTGAAATAAATAAATAAGAAAATGAGGAACGAAAAAAATTGATTAGTTATTTATAGATTGGGATAAAGAAAAAGAAAAGCACCAAAAATAGAACAAGCATACAAGTTAATAAAAGAAATTACTAGAAAAATATAAGGAACGAAAAATAGAATTAGTTAGTTATAGATTAGATCAAAACAACAACAAAGACAAACGCTTGATTTATTAAAAATAAATAACTAGAAAATATTAGATTTTATTAACTAGAAAATTTAGAATTTATAGAAAAGCACCAAAAGACAAGCATACAAGTTAATAAAAGAAATAACTAGAAAATATAAGGAAAAGAATAGATTAGTTAGTTATAAATTGAATAAGAAAAAACCAAAAGACAAGCATATTTAATAAAAAGAAATAACTAAAAAATATAAGGAAAAGAATTTAGTTATAGATTGAATAAGAAAAGTACCAAAAGACAAGTATAGAAGTTAATAAAAAGAAATAACTAGAAAAATATAGGAACGAATAGATTAGTTAGTTATAGATTGAATAAGAAAAGTACCAAAAAGACGAGCATAGAAGTTAATAAAAGAAATAACTAGAAAATGGAACGAATAGATTAGTTAGTTATAGATTGAATAAGAAATCAAAAAAGACGAGCATAGAAGTTAATAAAGAAATTTAGAAAATATAAGGAAAGAAGAATAGATTAGTTAGTTATAAATTGAATAAGAAAAGCACCAAAAAGACAAGCATAAAAGTTAATTAAAAGAAATAACTAGAAAATTTAGAAAATAGATTAGTTAGTTATAAATTGAATAAGAAAAGAACCAAAAGACAGGCATAGAAGTTAATAAAAGAAATAACTAGAAAATAAGAGAATAGATTAGTTATATTGAATAAGAAAAGTACCAAAAAGAGAGCATTAATAAAAGAAATACCTAGAAAAATTGGAACGAAGAATAGATTTAGTTATAAATTGAATAAGAAAAGCACCAAAAAGACAAGCATACAAGTTAATAAAAAGAAATGACTAGAAAAATAAGGAATGAAGAATAGATTAGTTATAAATGAATAAGAAATGAAAAGAAAACCTGGAAAAATATGAAATAGATTAGTTAGTTATAGACTGAAATAAGAAAAGTACCAAAAGACGAGCATAGAAGTCAACGAAAAGAAATAACTAGAAATGAAAAGAAATACATAGAAAATATGGAAAGAAGAATAGATAAGTTATTATAAATTGAATAAGAAAAGCACCAAAAAAGACAAGCATATAAGTTAATAAAAAGAAATACCTTGAAAAATAAGGAAAGAAAAATAGATTAGTTAGTTATAATTTGGAATAAGAAAAGAACAAAAAAACAAACGAGCATAGAGGTTAATAAAAAAATAATTAGAAAAATAAGGAACGAAGAATATATTATTTAGTTATAGATTGGAATAAGTTCTAAAAAAAACGAGTATAGAGGTTAATGAAAAGAAATAAATAGAAAATATGGAAAGAAGAATAGATTAGTTTGTTATAAATCAGAATAAGAAAAGCAATAAAAAAAGACAGGCATACAAGTTAATAAAAAGAAATAGCAAGAAAATATAAGGAACAAGGAATAGATTAGTTATAAATTGGAATAAGAAAAGAACACAAAAAGACGAGCATAGAAATTAATGAAAAGAAATAACTAGAAAAATAAGGAACGAAGAATAGATTAGTTAGTTATGAAATGGAATAAGAAAAGTACCAAAAAGACGAGCATACAAGTTACTAAAAAGAAATATCTGAAAATAAGGAAAGGAATAGATTAGTTAGTTATAGATTGAATAAGAAAAGCACCAAAAAGACAAGCATAGAAGTTAATAAAAGAAATAACTAGAAAATATAAGGAAAGAAAATAGATTAGTTATAGATTGAATAAGAAAAGTACCAAAAAGAGAGCATAGAAGTTAATAAAAGAAATAACTAGAAAATAAGGAAAGAAGAATAGATTAGTTAGTTATAATTGAATAAGAAAAGCACTAAAAAAGATAGGCATAGAAGTTAATAAAAGAAATAAGAAGAAAAATAAGGAAAGAATAGATTAGTTAGTTATAGATTGAATAAGAAAAGCACCAAAAAGACAAGCATACAAGTTAATAAAAGAAATACCTAGAAAAATAAGGAACGAAGAATAGATTAGTTAGTTATAAATTGAATAAGAAAAGTACCAAAAGACGAAGCATAGAAGTTAATAAAAAGAATAAGAAGAAAATATGAAAGGAATAGATTAGTTAGTTATAAATTGGAATAAGAAAAGCACAAAAAAGACAGGGATACAAGTTATTAAAAAGAAATACCTGGAAAATATAAGGAAAGAAAAATAGATTAGTTACTTATAAATTGGAATAAGAAAAGTACCAAAAAAGACAAGCATAGAAGTTAATAAACAGAAATAAGAAGAAAAATAAGGAACGCAGAATAGATTAGTTAGTTATAAATTGGAATAAGAAAAGAACCCAAAAAAGACAAGCATAGAAGTTAATAAAAGAAATATATAAAAAATAAGGAACGAAGAATAGATTACTTAGTTATAAATTGGAATAAGAAAAGTACCAAAAAGACAGGAATAGAAGTTAATGAAAAGAAATAGAAAATAAGGAAAAAAATAGATTAGTTAGTTATAAGATTGAATAAGAAAAGACCAAAAGACGAGCATAGAAGTTAATAAAAAAAAATAACTAGAAAAATAAGGAAAGAACAGTAGATTAGTTAGTTATAGATTGGAATAAGAAAAGTACCAAAAAGACGAGCATAGAAGTTAATAAAAGAAATAACTAAAAAAAATATAAACGAAGAATAGATTAGTTATAAATTGGAATAAGAAAAGTACCAAAAGACGAGCATAGAAGTTAATGAAAAGAAATACTAGAAAATATAAGGAACAAAGAATAGATTAGTTAGTTATAAATTGAATAAGAAAAGTACCAAAAAAGACAGGCATAGAAGTTAATAAAAAATAAATAGAAAATAAGGAACGAAGAATTAGTTAGTTATAGATTGGAATAAGAAAGCACAAAAGACAAGAAGTTAATGAAAAGAAATAGAAAAATAAGGAAAGAAGAATAGATTAGTTAGTTATAAATTGAATAAGAAAAGTACCAAAAAGACAGGCATAGAAGTTAATAAAAGAAATAAGAAGAAAATATGGACGAGGAATAGATTAGTTAGTTATAGATTGAATAAGAAAAGCACCAAAAAAGACGAGCATAGAAGTTAATAAAAGAAATAACTAGAATATAAGGAAAGAAAATAGATTAGTTAGTTATAGATTGGAATAAGAGCACAAAAAAGACAGGCATAGAAGTTAATAAAAGAAATACTAGAAAATAAGGAACGAAGAATAGATTAGTTAGTTATAAATTGAATAAGAATAGCACCAAAAAGACAAGTACAAGTTAATAAAAGAAATAACTAGAAAATAAAAGGAACAAAGGATAGATTAGTTAGTTAGATTGAATAAGAAAAGTACCAAAAAGACAAGCATACAAGTTAATGAAAAGAAATAACTAGAAAATATAAGGAAAGAAAATAGATTAGTTAGTTATAGATTGAATAAGAACAGCACAAAAGACAAGCATAGAAGTTAATAATAAATAGAAAATAGGAACGCAGAATAGATTAGTTAGTTATAGATTGAATCAGAAAACACAAAAAGACAAGCATACAAGTTAATAAAAAGAAATACCTAAATATAAAGAACGAAGAATAGATTAGTTAGTTATAGATAAGAAAAGCACCAAAAAGACGAGCATAGATGTTAATAAAAAAAACGACTAGAAAATATAAGGAACGAAGAATAGATTACTTAGTTGTAAATTGGAATAAGAAAAGCACTTGTTTCGCTGCATTCATCGTCAACAAACGAAAACCCTTATGGATCATCCCAACTACAATAAAAAAAATTACTGATGAGTGCAAACACACACACACACACACTGGGTCTGTGTCAGCGGGCAGTCATGCGTCGTCGCTGTACACATCCTTAGAAACCGTTCTGTGTTATGCTCATGTCACGTTTTATCTATAATCTGATCGCACCATAGCGTTCAGGAGACTTTGCTCTATGAGATGAAATTATTTATTTCAACCCTGGTTCAAAGACTGCTGAGAAAAGCGATGATAAGTAAACCGTGTTATAAACATTTCGGAGCTGTCTTGTGACTTCAACTCATCACATTTCCTTTATGTTTTATTTTATCGAGTTTAGATAAACATAACTGAGTTGCGCAATTACTGCTGAGTCCAACGGTACCAACTAAAGTGGTCTGTCGAAATAAGAGACGAGCTATGAACAGACAGACACAGACACACAGACAGATGAACGAACATGAATGAACAGACGAACGCAGACAGAGAGACAGACATAGACAGACGAACAGATGAACAAGAAAACGAAACTGTTACAAGGACCAAGCTTAACTGCTCTCTCGTCCCATCTGTTCATCTATCTATCTATATCTACCTCTTTCTCTCCTCCCTTCCTTTCCCCTTCACCCTTCCTTTTTTCTCCTCCTTTCCCTTCCCTTTCTGATGTCAAAATCATCTTCCTAACCTCCCACTTCCCTTTCCCTCCCATTTCCTTCCCTTTACTTCCTCATTATCTATCCATCTCCATCTATCTTCCTCTCTCTCTCCTTTCCTCCCATACTCCCTCCTGTACCCTCCTTTTCTCTCTCTCTCTCTCTCTCTCTCTCCCATACCCCACTCTCTCACTCTCGTCTTCCTCTCTCTCTCTCTCTTTCCTCCCATACCCCACTGACCCCTTTCCTCCCCATACTGCCCTCTCGCACCTCCTTCTTCCCCATACCCCCCTCTCACCTTCTTCTCTTTCTCTATTCCTTCTCTCACCTTTCCTCCCATGCTCCACTCTTCCCTTTCCCTCCTCTCCCCCATACCAATCAATCCACCCAACAAAAACACCTTTAGCCTCACTCCTCTTCCTGAACCCCTGTCCCCTGGTAACAAGACGTGCGCCAAATACCTCCCTACCTTACATGACAATTGACACACATCTAAATACACCTGTAAGGCACCCACACACACACACACACACACACACACACACACACACTCACACACACATATGGTGTCATTATACAGATAAAGAGATAGATGGATATAGATAGGCAGGTCAGTCAGGTCATTCAGCTATAAAATTCCAAAGCAGTAGGTGTTATTCTTGTTTTTAGTCAGTCAGCTGGGCTCATTGGGGCCAAATACTGTTGGTAGCTTGAATCAGTCAGTCAGTCAGTCAGTCAGTCAGTCAGTCAGCTGGGGCCGTCCAGTCAGTCAGTTATTATTAGTTGGTATTCAGTTAATCGGGGTCAGTCAGTCATACTTTTCAGTCAGTCAACCAGTCAGTCAGTTAATTTAGGCAGTTTAATCAGCTCGGGTTGTGTCAGCCGCTGTCCATTTAGTATCAGATCAACTTATATACAGAAAAAGTTGTATAATTATGAAGAGAGAGAGAGAGAGAGAGAGAGAGAGAGAGAGAGAGAGAGAGAGAGAGAGAGAGAGAGAGAGAGAGAGAGAGAGAGAGAGAGAGAGAGAGAGAGAGATATAGAGACGTAACGGCCCGTCATTCCATGATCTGTTCATTCAATTGTCCCTGTTCACCGGTTGTGTGTGTGTGTGTGTGTGTGTGTGTGTGTGTGTGTGTGTGTGTGGAGAGGGGGGGGCGGTCTTTGAATAATTCTCTATTCCACGGAATAACAGGATACATTGATTGCATTCTTCAAGATTGCTTACAGATTATTGAAAAATTGAATATGGTTTTGTTACCCTCTCTCTCTGCTCCCTTCCTTCCCTTCCCGCCTTCTTTCCCTTGTCCCCCCGGACATTCCCTTTCTGAGCTCCTTCCCTTCCCTTGATTCCTTTCTTTGTGGTTTCCCTTTTCCTTTCTCTCTCTCTCTCTTTCTTTATCCTTTCCTTAACCTGGTTCCCTTCCCTTCTGATTTCCCTTTAGAATTGGTTCATTTCCTCTCTTCCCTTTACATGCCTTCCCCTTCCTGCACCTTTTCTCTCTCCTTCCCTTCCCGCCTTCCCTTTGACCTTCCTTGTCTTCCCTTTCTCCCTTCCTTTCTCTTCCCTTCCATTTCAAGAGATTGATTCCAGATTTAGAATTCTGGTTTCCTTCTCACGTTGATGTTCTCATTCTTCCCTTCCCTTCCACCATTTATTTGTCTCTCTCTCTCTCTCTCTCTCTCTTTTTTCTTCATTTTTCTCTCCCTTTATTCAAAATTACTGCTATTTCTCGAGGAGAAACGTATGCTGCTTGGACCTAGCTTTTTACAAATTTACACACACATTTATCACACACACACACGTTGTTACGGATGAATACAACGAACCTTCATCTAATGGGGAAACCAGTTTTTTTGTGTGTGTGTGTGTGTGTGTGTGTGTGTGTGTGTGTGTGTGTGTGTTTCATGCCTGAATACTGGGAGTGAACAGGGTTTATTAATTTATAGCCGTGTAATGAGTTAATGTTCTTCCTTTAGGCCAATGTCAGTTATGCAGCGTGATGATTTTTACTACTTATTTTCTGTTGTCATGTTTATATAATGTTTCAGCGAGGCAATGAACTGGTATCATGTATTATCATTACTCCTTGCATGACCATATTTTTTATTTTATGCTCATGAAATATCTCAACGGTAAAAAAAAAATCTTTCTAATGAACAACCTCAATATAGAGAGAACAGTCTCTCTCTCTGCTCTGTAGACATAACAGTTAATAATTTCCTAAGTATGTCTCTCTCTCTCTTTTGAGTAGTAATCGATAGCGTCTCACCTGTAGCCAGGACTTACTTTACATATTTATTTTTAATCTTTCTGCTTTCCGATTTTTTCCTTTTGTCTCAAGTGACGTAAACCGACTAGTTCCATTCCAGAAGAATCCTTACAAATTAATATAGAAATTGTAGCATTTTTGATTATCTATAGCCTGGTTCGCGCTTTATATAGCGCCATATCTTTCTTTTAAATTTTTTCTGCTTTCCGAATTCCTGCAAACCCTCTTGTTAAAACCTGCTTACATCACACACATTATAGAAACACTTGCATTTTTCCACACGGTTCAGAGGAGACATGATTATTCATTTTACTTTTTGTTCTGCTTTACCGAATTTTTTTTTTGTCTCAGTGCACAAAAAAAAACAATAAACCTGTTTATTATCCCATTGTCTATCTATAGAAAGTACTCTGTATTTTATCCATATTGTCTAAGGGCTCTTACATACATATTCATCCCTTTATGTCATTTTATTTTCTGCTTTCTCTCCGAATTTTTTTATTTTTTGTCTCTCTCTCTAAACTCTGCTTATTATCATTGTCCATCAGAAAGTACTGTATCTCTTCTGCTACACTTGTCAAGGCTTTCACATATAGTTATTTTACTTTTTATTCTTAGCTTTCCGATCTCTCCTCTTTTATTTTTTGTCTCAGTTATGAAATTTTCTCTGCTTATTATCATTATTGGCTATAGAAAGTACTTTATTCCTCTATCTACCTATCTAACCCAACGGGTTCGTGCTTGCATATTAAAGTTATTCTTCTTACTTTTATTCTGCTTCGTTATTATTATTATTATTATTATTTGTCTCAGTGGAATAAACCTGCTTATTATCTCTGTGTGTGTGTGGCCATGTTTCGTATTTCTTTCTATCATATCTATCTAAGGCCTATCATACATAGTTATTCTTTACTTTTTCGTTTTCTCCTTTTTATTCTTCTTCTTCTTCAGTGAACAAACCTGCTTCTATCATTGTCATTTACAAGTAGTACTTGCATTCTTCTTGTCTCTATACGGTTTAGACCACATACATATCTCGTCTCTCTCTACTCTCTCTCTCTCTGCTCTCTCTGCGAATCATCTCTGCCTATTTTTTTAGCTGCTCCAGTGAAATAAAACCTGGCTGTATCTATCATTGTCATTATAGAAACACTAGCATCGTGACGTGTCGCTCGCTATTTCTGCTACGGTTCAAAGCTTCCTTTACATACATGATTCAGGAT
>NC_066569.1:8505236-8522736 GCF_024679095.1 Eriocheir sinensis | reverse complement strand
CTAACCTATCTAACCTAATCTAACCAATCCTATATTCATCCAACCAAATCTAACATAACCTATCCCTAACCTAACCTATCCCTAAGCTAACCTAACCTAAGCTATCTAACCTAATCAAACCAATCCCATCTTCATCTAACCAAATCTAACCTAACCTATCCTTTACCTACCCAATGGCTAAGCTAACATAACCTAACCTATCTAACCAATCCTATATTCATCTAACCTATCCTGGGGTCAGAAATCGTACAGCATGAGACTGACTGAGTACAACAATCTGGGAACGTCGAGCCAAACCCAATCTGACCTATAAATATCTAATCTGGCCTCACCAAACCACACGTCCTGAAATCCCTCTTCATATATCGTTGAGGCAGCTTATCTTTCGCATTCTTCCCAGCGAGCCTAACGAAAGCTGACCCGGGGAGGCGGTGGCTGTGTGGTCGGCGTGCAGCGTGGCATGATGGAGAGCCGAGGTTAGACTCCCGGGACCATATTCTCAAACGCTTCGCCGCTTACATACTCACATTTGACAGGGTTTTTGAAGGGGTATTGGGCATTTCCAGAGGTACATTTATGACCCTGGTGGTAGTTTGACCCCTCTTCTGAACCTTAAACGTAAAAAACACCCTTGAAAACCCGATTAAACTCCATTTTAGCCTTTGAGAATAGCTGACATGAGAGGTGGAAGCGTCTGAGCATACCCACCCCGAGAGCCTTATTTTTTGCATTGTTTTACCTCACCAAGCTCTTCTAATCAGTTACCCCCCCCCCCCTTTTTTTTTTACATGTCAGCCTATATTCCTTGAGATGTTTCCCTTATAGACGAGTTTCAGGATCACAATATTGCATTATCTCTTCAAATATCTTCATTTTAACATCCCTTTCAGAACATCATTAATTTTTTTCTTCCCTTTTCTCTTCTCTTTCCTATCATTTCTCTCTCTCTCTCTCTCTCTCTCTCTCTCTCTCTCTCTCTCTCTCTCTCTCTCTCTCTCTCTCTCTCTCTCTCTCTCTCTCTCTCTCTCTCTCTCTCTCTCTCTCTCTCTCTCCTTTCCTTTCCTTTCCTTTCCTTCCTTCCTTTCATTTCATTTTATTTCATTTTCTTTAGTCTTTCATTTCCTCCCATTTCCTTTCCTTTCCTTTCGTCCTTTCTCCTTTAATCGTGACATAGTACTTTTTTTTTTCCTTTTAATCCTTTCCTTTTTCCTCCCTCTATCCTCCTCTTTCTTTGTCATTTTCTTCTTTTTTCCTTCTTGTCCGTTCTTGTTCCTGATTCTTTCCCCTTTTCCTTCCCTCTTTTCCTCCTCCTTCGTTGTCATTCTATACTTTTCCCTTTTTTTCATTCTTTCATTATTTTCCTTTCTTTTTCCAATGATCATTTTCCCTTTTCCCTCTTTATCCTTTTACTCTCTTCCACTTCCTTTCCTGTTCTTAAGATCCTTCCCCCTTTTCCTTCCCTTTCTCCTCCTTTTCCCATTTGTTTTCCTTCTTTCTTTTCCTCTTCTCCATTTTTCCTTCCCTCCTTTTCTCTTTTGTTTTTCTTTTCTTTCTTTTCCTCTTCATCTGCATTTTTCCTTCCTTCCTTTTCACTTTTGTTTTCCTTCTCTTTCTTTTCCTCTCCTCCTCCATTTGTCTTTTCCTCCTTTTCCCTTTTGATATTCTTTTCTTTCTTTTCCTTTCTTTACTCTTTTTCTTCTCTTCTTATAAAACTTTCCACTCTTCCTTCCCTCTCTCCTCCTCCTCCTCCTCTTCCTCTTTCTTCTTTATTTTCCTCTTCTTGTCCACTTCTGGTTCTAAAAATATCCCCCTCATCCTCCTCTTCCTTTGCCGTTTTCCTCCACTTCCTCTTATCAAAAATACTTCCCCCTTTCCCTTCCTTTCATCCTCCTCCTCCTCCTTCTCCTCCTCCTATTCCTTCCTTGCTATTCTTCTCTTCCTCTACGTTTTTCTCCCCGTCACCATTTAATATTTCAACACCTTTCACACCGGTCCCCTTACCCTTAACCCCCCCTTAAGGACCAGGGTATAGCATTTTGGGCACAGCAGATAAGGACCCAAAATTAATGATCCTGATTGAGTTAGGTTCAGGTTAAAGTCAGGATCAATTAATCACACACTAGATATGGTAATACTTGACAAGGACTGTAGCTCAACGCTGACAATTTTGACCCGCGTTTTCTCGATATTTTTTTTTTTTTCACTTTTTGGGGTTTGAATTTTGACATAACTTCAGCATTTTCTTGTCTGAACTCACTGCACGAAGTCTTATTTTAAAGGGGACACTGCAGGAAAGGAGATCATTTATAGATAACTTCCTGTAATACTTTGAACTTGCAAGGAATGTTTATATACAGCGATAAATACAACGAAATATAGGAATGAAAATAACTTCTTCAGAAAATATCCCCAGCGACAATACCATAACCTCATAAAGCTTTCCTATCAAACAACTTATTTCCTTGACTTCAACATTCTAACTTACTAAGGGACCTATAATCAGACATATCGCAGCCCAAGAACACATATTTGACAAGGCATTCGTAGGAGTTGTGGGCATTTCCATGAGTAGTTTTATGACCCTGGTGGTAGTTTGCCTCTTCTTCTGTACCCTGAGCCTAAAAAAAAAACTTATTAAAACCTGACTGATCCCCTTTTTTTTACCTTTAGAAATAGTTGAAGTGAGAAGCGAAAGTGTCTTGAAATACCAAAAATATATGAACTACATTGTACAAAAAATAGTTGCAATATAGCGTACCAAACATTGATAAAAACGACGCGATTTAAAAATTAATCAAAAAAGATATGACAAATGAATCGGCGTGTAACTCGGTGTGTAGAGTATATGTGGCGTCCTTCATATGCTGTGTAATTTTTAAAGAGAAACTCCAATATTTAAATGTCTTGAGTGAAATACGAAACCCCCGTCCTTAAGGCACACCGAGGCCCTCTCAACCCCTCACCTTGAAAGAGGAAGAAAACAGCAGCCTCGTCAATCTCACCTGTCCACGCAATTAGCCCAAACTCACCTTAATTAACCTTGCCTCAGCCACACCTCACCCAACCTAATTACTTAACCCTCCTCCTCCTCCTCCTCCTCCTCCTCCTCCTCCTCCTCCTCTCCTCCTCCTCCTCCTCCCTCCACTCTCTCATCTAATATCATCCCTACTCCATCTATCTCTTCTCCCTTACCTCCATTTCCTCCCTCCCCCCTCCTCCTCCTCCTCCTCCTCCTCCTCCTCCTCCTCCTTCTCCTTCTCCTCCTCCTCCTCCTCCTCCTCCCTCCACTCTCTCATCTAATATCATCCCTACTCCATCTATCTCTTCTCCCTTACCTCCATTTCCTCCCTCCACCCTCCTCCTCCTCCTCCTCCTCCTCCTTCTCCTCCTCCTCCTCCTCCTCCCCTCCTCCTCCTTCCACTCTCTCATCTAATACCATCCCTACTCCATCTAGATGTTCTCCCTAACTCCACTTCCACCCACCTCCTCCTCCTCCACATCCATCCCCTCCTCCTCCTCCTTCTCCTCCTCTTCCTCCTCCTCCTCCTCGCACCTGTCGCTTCCTCTCATCACCTCGGTTCACCTGATCACGTCCTCTTCCCCTCCCCTTCCCTCTTCCTCTCATCTTAGTGGTCCAACAGGAGGGAGGAGGAGGAGGAGGAGGAGGAGGAGGAGGAAGAAAAATAGATTCGTGTGTCTTGACCTCTTCCTCAATCCCTCCCTCCTCCTCCTCCTCCTCCTCCTCCTCCTCCTCCTCCTCCACCTGATCGCCAGTCTTAACTTTGCTAATTAAGGTGACACAGGTGTTTCATTAGGCAGGTTACTCACCATTGTCTCTCTCTCTCTCTCTCTCTCTCTCTCTCTCTCTCTCTCTCTCTCTCTCTCTCTCTCTCTCTCTCTCTCTCTCTCTCTCTCTCCAATCGCTTCCTATTCATCGTAAATCTTCCTCCTTTCCTTCAGTTTCCTTTCTCCTTCCTTTCCTTTTTATATTTTCCTTCTTCCTTCTTTCTCCTTTTCTTTCGCCTCCCTTTTTCTTCCTCTTCTTTCTTTCCTTTTTTTTCTTTTTCCTTCCTCCTCCTCCTTTCCTTACTTTTTTCCTCTTTTTTCCCCTCCTTTTTCCTTCTCTTTCTCCTCTTTTCCTTTCTTTCTTCTCTTTCAGTTTCTTTCTCTCATTTTTTTTTTACTTTTTCGTGTCTTTTTCCTTCATTCTCTTCCCTTCTATTTCTTCTCCTTTTCCTTCTTCCTCCTCCTCTCTCTCTTTCTCCTCTTTTTCCCTCCCTCCTCCTCTCCTTTTCTTTCTCCTCTTTTCTCCTTCCTCCTCCTCTTTCTTTCTCTTTCTCCTCCTTTTCCTTCCTCCTCCTCTTTATTTCTATTTCTTTTTCTTCCTCTTCCTCTCTTTTTTTCTCCTCTGTTTTTCCTTCCTTCTCCTTTCTCGTCCTTTCCTTTCTCTTCCTCTTATATTTTCGCTTTCCTCTTTTTCTCCTTTTTTTCCTTCCTTCTCCTTTCCCGTCCTTTCTCTTCCTCTTCCTCTTATATTTTCGCTTTCCTCTTTCCTTTTTTTCTCCTCTGTTTTTCCTTCCTTCTCCTTTCTCGTCCTTTCTCTTCCTCTTCCTCTAATATTTTCCCTCTCCTCTTTCCTTCCCTCTCCCTTAGCAATATCTCCTAATCTCCTCTTTCCTCTTTAATCACCTTCGTTTCTCCTCCTCCTCCTCCTCGTTCTCTCTTCCTTTCTATGTTTTCTTTTTCCTTCATTTTCCCTTCCCTTTCTTCTTCCTCCTGTTATCCTCCTCCTTCCTCTGCTTCCATTACCCTCCTCATCGCGTCTTCATGAAAATAACGAGGAATAGATTTGATTTTTTTTTTACTATTTTTTTATTTTATTTTCCTCAAGTTTCGTTTATCGTGTCTCCCTTTTCCTATTGTTATGTTTTTCGTGAGATTTTCTTCTTTATTTATTCCTGTTTGCTTTTTTTTATTTTCCTCTACAGCTTCGTTTATCATATCTCCTTTTTCCTGTTTTTACTGTTTTTCGTGAGATTTTCTTCTTTATTTATTCCTGTTTGCTTTTTTTTATATTTTCCTCTTTCGTTGCCCTTTCTCCTTTCCTGTCTTCTTGCTATCCTTTCATCCTTGTCAGGGAGTCTTACGGCGGATTGTCCTGCCCCGCGGTGTTACGACGTCGCCCAGCGTTCTGGATACCGGTGCAGGACAACGATCCGAATCTTCTTGTGCTCCCTGTCTGACTCTGTGGCTGTAAGATGTGGACACTAACCGGGGTCTTGGAGAGGCGGGGTTTTTTATATTTTTTTTTTCACAACAAAGGAGACAGCTCAAGGGCACACAAAAAAAGGAAACAATGATAAAAAAAAAGCCCGCTACTCCCTGCTCCTATAAAGAGAATCAAAAGAGGTGGGCGAGAGAGAGGTCAGTTTCGGGAGGACCGGTGCCTTTGGTAGTAAATGTCTACACAGAATCACGGGATATCGCTGGAAAGACTGGGTCGTATCATAAGACATTTCGCCGCCCAAAAACACAAATTAGACAAGGCTTTCGTAGGAGTTGTGGGCATTTCCAGGGGTAGTTTTATGACCCTGGTGGTAGTCTGATCCTTCTTCTGTACCATGAACCTGAAGAAACACTCACTAGAACCCGACTGACCCCACCTTTGACCTTTAGAAATAGCTGATGTGAAAAGCGAAAGTGTTTTATAATCTCGACCTTGGTGTTAAACTGGCGACTACTCCGTGCACGAGACTGATTCGACATATATGACCTGCATAGTCCGTCAACGCCAACTCCGGCTATACGGGCACGTGGCACGCTGCCCAAGAGCCGACCCTGCCCTATAGATCCTGCCGGGAGGTACTCAGGAAGGGAGGGGGCCTGCATGGAGACTCACCCGAAAGGACCCCCAAACTTGACGTCGTAGGGTGGCCGAGGCAAGTCACCCAAATGATTGACGGATTGACTGTTTGAATGTTTCCCTTTTCCTGTTTCCTTCCTATCTTGCTTTCTATATTTATTTTCTTATCTATCTTTTCCTGTTTGATCTTAATTTTCTCTTTACTTGTTTGCTTTTTATATTTCCTTTTGTTCTATCTTGCTGTTTGCTGTCTTTCTCTTCCTTCTTGCTGTCTACCTCTCCCTGTTCCTGTCTACCTCTCCCTGTTCCTGTCTACCTCTCCTTCCTGTCTACCTCTCCTTCCTGTCTACCTCTCCTTCCTGTTTACCTCTCCCTGTTCCTGTCTACCTTTCCCTGTTCCTGTCTACCTCTCCCTGTTCCTGTCTACCTTTCCCTGTTCCTGTCTACCTCTCCCTGTTCCTGTCTATCTCTCCCTGTTCCTGTCTACCTCTCCTTCCTCTCTAGCTCTCCTTCCTGTCTACCTCTCCCTCTCCGTTCCTGTCTACCTCTCCCTGTTCCTGTCTACCTCTCCCTGTTCCTGTCAATCTCTCCCTGTTCCTGTCTACCTCTCCATGTTCCTGTCTACCTCTCCCTGTTCCTGTCTACCTCTCATTCCTGTTTACCTCTCCCTGTTCCTGTCTACCTCTCCCTGTTCCTGTCTACCTGTCCTTCCTGTTTACCTCTCCCTGTTCCTGTCTACCTCTCATTCCTGTTTACCTCTCCCTGTTCCCGTCTACCTCTCCTTCCTCTCTACCTCTCCCTGTCCGTGTCTACCCCTCCCTCTCCAGTCCGGGTCGAGGCGGCAACAGGTGGGGCGGGAGGGTCGCGTCAGGTGCTCAGGTAGACAGCCTCGTTAACAGCCAATAGGTTTTGTGTAACATGCCACCTGTCTTCGTGCGCCTCCTCCTCCTCTTCTTGTGGCTTCCTCTTCCTGTGCTTCTTCTTCTTCTTCTTCGTCTTCTTCTCCTTGTTCTTGCTCCTCCTCTTCTTTTCTTCTTGGTATTTCTCTTTTTTATTATTGTTTTTATTGATTTTCCTTCTTTTATTTTATTTTCTCGTTTTCTTTTTCCTATTTCGAATTTTCTTTCTTTTTACTCCTTTTCCTCTTGTTCTTCTTATTTTCTTCTTCTTTCCCTTCTTCCTTTTCCTCTTAATCTTGTTCCTTTTTCATTTATTTTTTTATTCTTTTTCGTAATAATTTTTTTATTATTATTATTATCGTTGTTGTTGTTGTTCTTTCTCTTCTTCTTCTTCTTCTTCTTCTTCTTCTTCTTCTTCTTCTTCTTCTTCTTCTTCTTCTTCTTCTTGATCTGCTTTCTTCTACTCCTTTCCTTCCTTTACCTCTTCCTCTTCCTCTTCCTCTTCCTCTTCCTCCTCCTCCTCCTCCTCCTATACCTAATCCCATCTTCCTGTGTTTCTATAGCAAATACACCTCCTCCTCCTCCTCCTCCTCCTCCTCCTCCTCTTCCTCCTCCTCCTCCTCTTCCTCCCCCTTCTCCTCAATTCCCCCCTTTCCGGTTCCTTGATAGTAAATACATGCAGCTCCTCCTCCTCCTCCTCCTCCTCCTCCTCCTCCTCCTCCTCCTTAATTAACTAGTCTTGCTTCCCTCTCTGTCCCGTCATTTTCCCTCTCTCTCTCTCTCTCTCTCTCTCTCTCTCTCTCTCTCTCTCTCTCTCTCTCTCTCTCTCTCTCTCTCTCTCTCTCTCTTTCCTCCATTACCAAACCTCTCATCCCTTCCTTAATCCTCCTCCTCCTCCTCCTCCTCTTCTTCCTCCTCCTCTTCTTCCTCTTCCTATTTCCTCTCCTTTTATTTCCTTCCCTTCATTTAATCCCTTCGTTTACCTCTCTCTCTCTCTCTCTCTCTCTCTCTCTCTCTCTCTCTCTCTCTCTCTCTCTCTCTCTCTCTCTCTCTCTCTCTCTCTCTCTCTCTCTCTCTCTCTCTCTATCGAAACACTAACTCCCCTTGAACACACACACACACACACACACACACACACACACACACACACACACACACACACACACACACACATACACACAAACATGTACGTCTTTTTATGTCGACAGGAGAGGAGGGAAAAATTACACGCCCTCTGGGACCAAATACACACACACACGCACACACACACACACACACACACACACACACACACACACACACACGCACGCACGAACATTTACACTTTTTCCTCTCCTCATTTTTATTTTCATTTATTCTTTTTTCCTTTCTACTTTTTTTTCTTTCCCTTCGTTTTGCATTTTGTTGATTATTTCCTCATTTCATTTGTTTGATCATTTTTCCTCTTTCCTTTTTATTCATTTTCTCTTTTTCCTCTTCCTCTTCTATTTCCACTTCCTATATTTATTTGTTTCTCTTTTAAGTTATTTTATTTCCCTTTTTTTTCCTCTCCTTTATTTCCCTTCGTTTATTTCTTTTTTCTCTTTCTTTTTGATATTTTTCCTCTTCTTTGTTTTTATTTATTTTCCCACTTTTTCTCCTTTTTTCTTCTTTATTTCCTTTTGTTTCTTCCCCTTTTTTCCTCCTCTCTCCTTTATTTCCCTTCGTTTATTTATTTTTTTTCTCTTCCTTTTTGATATTTTTCCTCTTTCTTTGTTTTTATTTATTTTCCTACTTTTTCTCATTTTCTTCTTTATTTCCTTTTGTTTCTTCCCCTTTTTTCCTCCTCTCTCCTTTATTTCCCTTCGTTTATTTATTTTTTTCTTTTCTTTTTTGACATTTTTTCCTCTTCCTTGTATTTATTATTTTCCCACTTTTTCTCCTTTTCACTTTTATTTATTTTAGTTTATTTCCTCTTTTTTCTCTCTCCTTTATTTCCCTTCTTTTGTTTTTATTTATTTTTCTTCCTTTTTGATATTTTTTTCTTTCTCTTTTTTATTATTTCCTTTTTTCCCTTTTTTTCTCTTCTATGTTTATTTTTATTTTAATTTTTTTCCTCTTATTTCTTCTTACTCTTTTCTCTTCCTCTTTTATGTTCTTGCTTTTTTTCCTCTTTTCCCTTTCTTTCCTTTAATTAATTTCTACGTTTTCCTCTTCCTCTTTAATTCTCCTTTTCTTTATTTCCAGTTTTTCCTCATTCTCTATTTATCTTATTTTTCCCCACTTTCTTCTTTCTCTCTCTTAGTCCCTTTTATTTATTGCAACTTCTTCCTCTTCCTCTTATTTTTTATTGATTTATTTTCCGTTTTTGTTAATTACAAGTTAATCTAATTTCAACTTCATTATCATTTCTATTTTTTTATCATAATGAGCTTTCTTTTTTTTTTCTCCCTCTTTTCCTTAATGTTTTTCCTTTCCTCCTTTATTTTCCTCTTTTATTTTCTTTTTTTATCATAGTTTATACCTTTCTCCTTTATTTGTGTTTATATTTCTAATTTATTCTCCTTTCCTTAATCTTTTCCCTTCCTCCCTTCTTTTCCTCTTTTATTTTCCTCATTTTTCATCATAGTTTGTCCTTTTCTCCTTTATTTCTCTTTATTTTCCTCCTTTTTTATCATAGTTTGTCCCTTTCTCCTTCATTTCTCTTTATTTTCTCTTTTATTATTTATTATTTTATTATTTCATTTTGCTTTATTCCTTTTTCTTATCTGCTGTTTTTCTTTTCTCCTTCAATCTCCTCTACGTAATTTCCTCCTTTTATCATATTTTCCCTTCTTCCTCTATTCTTTCCTGTGTTTTATTTCTTTCCCCTTTTCCCATTTCTCTGTTTATTTCATTTTGCTTTATTCCTTTTTCTTATCCGCTGTTTTTCTTTTCTCCTTCAATCTCCTCTACGTCCTTTCCTTCTTTTATCATATTTTCCTTTCTTCCTCTATTCTTTCCTCTGTTTTATTTATTTCCCCTTTTCCCATTTCTCTGTTTATTTCATTTTGCTTTATTCCTTTTCCCATTTCTCTGTTTATTTCATTTTGTTTTATTCTTTTTTTTCTTATTTTGTTTTTCATTTCTTTCATTCTCCTTTATGTCCTTTCCTTCTTTATCATATTTTCTCTTCCTCTTTTCTTCCCTCTGTTTAATTCTTTATCATATTTATTTTTACTATTCTCTTTTTTATTAAGTTTTTTTCGTTACTTTCTCTTTTATTTCTGTCATTATTTTATTTTATTTTTCATTATATTTTTTTCCAACTCTTTTTTTTTTTTTGCCTTGTTCGGTTAATTACTTTTTCATTTACATTTTGCTCATAATTTCCTCTTTTTTTTTTTTGGTCTTTTTTTCCTCCTCTTCTTCCTTTTTTTTCTCATTTTATTTCGAGCTTTTTTTTCTCCTCTTTCTCTTCTATTTCCTTTTATTTACATCTTCATTTTTTTTCCCTCTCTTCATCTTTTATTTCATTGTTTTTCTCCTCATTTTTATCTTTTTTTTTGTTTTGTTTTGTATCGTTAATTATTTTTTCATTTAAATTTTCTTCATAATTTTCCTTTTTTTTTTGTCTTTTTCCTTTTCTTCCTTTTTTATTTCTCATTTTGTTTCCAGGCTTTTTCTTCTCTTCTTCTTCTTTATCCATTATTTTCCCATTCATCTTTTATTTCTATGTTTTTCTCCTCTTTTTGTTTTTTTTCTGTCTTTCTATCTTTCCTTCTCTCTTTTTTTCCCTTTTCTTCTTCTTTTCCCTCTCACGCATCACCGGTTTTCCTCCTCCTTTTCCTCTTTTTCTTTTTCCTTTCTTCCACTGTTTTCTGTTCCTCTTGTTTCCTTCCCTCTCTTTCTTTCTTTATTCACTCTTTCATGTCCTCCTCTTCCTCTTTTTCTTCTCCTTTCTTCCACTGTTTTCTATTCCTCTTGTTTCCTTCCCTCTCTTTCTTTCTTTATTTACTCTTTCATGTCCTCCTCTTCCTCTTTTTCTTCTCTTTTTGATTCCACTGTTTTATATTCCTCTTGTTTCCTTCCCTCTCTTTCCCTCTATTCTTTTATCTTCCCTTCCTTTAATTCTTTCTCTTCTATTTCTCTCCTGTTTCTTCCTTTCGTCAATTTTCCCTCTTCCTCTTTTATCTCTCTCTCTTTTCCTCCTTCTTTTCCTTCTTTCCTTCTCCGTCTAACTTTTCCCCATTTTTCTTTTACGTTTTTTTTCTCGTAAACAAACAAAAAAAAAAAAACACTCACAAACTTCTCTCTGTTTACCTCTCTCTCTCTCTCTCTCTCTCTCTCTCTCTCTCTCTCTCTCTCTCTCTCTCTCTCTCTCTCTCTCTCTCTCTCTCTCTCTCTCTCTCTCTCTCTCTCTCTCTCTCTCTCTCTCTCTCACACACACACACATGGAGGAGATAGGTGGGCTTTAATACACACACACACACACACACACACACACACACACACACACACACACACACACACACGGAAGGCCTAGTTAAGTACAATGTCATTTTAAAACACACACACACACACACACACACACACACACACACACACACGATCACTTTTTTTATATATTTTTTTTTCCTGTTTCTGTTTTGTTTAACTTTCCTTCCCAGTGTTTGTGTTGCACTTTTCCCTCTCTGTTTGCTTGTTTGTTTGTTTTGCTCGTTCGTGCATTGCAGTGTTTGTTCGTGTGTTTGTTTACGTTTATCACAATCCGTCACCATCCATCACCAACTCTGTCTGTTTTTTTTTTCTTTCTTTTCTTTCTTTCTCTATTAAATTCCTTCCTTTTCTGCTGTTCCATCTATATCATGTAACACTATTTTTTTTCATCATTATCATCATCATCATCATCATTACTCATTCCACTCTCCACTTTCCCTTTCACTAACCACATTAATCATTGTTATTATTGTCAATACTTCCACTCTTCCTCTTTCTCTTTTCTTCCATTTTATCTATTCCTATTTTCTCTTCTATTATTTTCTATTGTTGTGGTGGTGGTAATGGTGGTCATGACTGCACAAACACGTACACACACATACACAAAAAACGCACACAACACCTTGAAAATCACCTGTCTGTATGTATGAATGTATGTATGTGTGTGTATGTGTGTGTGTTTAGCAGTGGGATTGTAGTAGTAGTAGTAGTAACAGTAGTAATAGTAGTAGTGGTGGTGGAGGTGGTGGTTGAGGTTGTGGTAGTAGTGACTTGGTAGTAGTAGTAGTAGTAGTAGTAGTAGTAGTAGTAGTAGTAGTAGTGGTGGTGGTGATGGTGGTGGTGAGCAAAGAAGAGGGTAATGAAGAGGAAGGAAGAGGAGGAGGTGGAAGAGGTAGAGGAGTAGAGTTAGTGGAGGAACAATGGCAGTGGAGGTAGTAGTAGTAGTAGTAGAAGTAGTGGTAGAGGTAGTTGTGGTGGTGGTGGAGGTGATGGTGGTGGTGGTGTGTGGTGTTGAAGAGAGAGAGAGGCGACACGTCCGTCCTCGCCAACATCCTCTTCCCCACTACTCTCTCTCTCTCTCTCTCTCTCTCTCTCTCTCTCTCTCTCTCTCTCTCTCTCTCTCTCTCTCTCTCTCTCTCTCCTCCTTCCAGTTTCCAGGTTCCAGTTTCCATCCTACTCTCTCTCTCTCTCTCTCTCTCTCTCTCTCTCTCTCTCTCTCTCTCTCTCTCTCTCTCTCTCTCTCTCTCTCTCTCTCTCTCTCTCTCTCTCTCTCTCTCTCTCTCAGCATCCTCATTCCCTTCACCACCGAGCCTATTACCAAAACAACCTCCTCCTCCTCCTCCTCCTCCTCCTCCTCCTCCTCCTCCTCCTCCTCCTCTTCCTCCTCCTCCTCCTCTGCGTGGGAAGATGAGATATATCTGAGCGAGATAAGGAAGGAGAGAGAGAGAGAGAGAGAGAGAGAGAGAGAGAGAGAGAGAGAGAGAGAGAGAGAGAGAGAGAGTCCTGACATCTCCCTCCCTTGAGATAGTGGGGAAGGGAGGAGAGGAAACAGGGGAGGAGAGACGGAGAGAAAAAAGAGAAAGAAAGAGAGAAAATAAAAGAATAAAGTAGAGAGGAAGAAAAGGAGAAAGGAGGAAAGAGGGAAGAAAGGAAGATAATTAAGCAAGGAAGGAAGGAAGGAAGGGAGAGAAATATATGGAGGAGAGAGAGAGAGAGAGAGAAAGGAACGAATAGAGATGAAAGGGAATGGAGGAAAAGGAAGAGGAAGAGAAGGATGGAGAAGAAACGGAGGAAATGGAGAAGGGATGGAGGGAGGAGAGATGGAGGAAAAAGAGGGAGGGAAGGAGGGAAAGATGGAGGAAAAGGAGGAGGAAAATATAAGTGCATTGTAAGTGTACCCCGTGAATGACTATCCTCCTCCTCCTCCTCCTCCTCCTCCTCCTCCTCCTCCTCCTCCTCCTCTTACTCTTCCTCATTCATTACCTCACGTCAAGTATTTTAGGCACCACCACCACGACTTCCTCCTCCTCCTCCTCCTCCTCCTCCTCCTCTTCCTCCTCCTCTCTCTATCCAGGCATCGATCAGGACCCCCCTCCACCTCCCCAATGCCTCCTCCTCCTCCTCCACCTCCCAAATGCCTCCTCCTCCTCCTCCTCCACCTCCTCCTCCTCCTCCTCTCTGGATTGTCATAATGTCTAAAATGTCTCTTAATATCTGAATACTCGCTGATATGAAAGCGTTCACAATAAAAACAAACAAAAAAAACAAGCAAAAAAAGGGCGAAGCGTATCATGATAGGGCAAAACTGCGGCTCTCGGGGTCACCATCAGCAGTGACTCGAAACACACACACACACACACACACACACACACACACACACACACACACCACTCGATGTCTCCCTGTAGAAAAAGTAACACTGTGCTCGGGTTCAAGGCGAGGAGCTTTGAGTGTCAGACGGCGGGAGTGATGTTGTTCTTGTATGTCTCGTTAGTAAGACCTCACCTGGAATACGCAGTGCAGTTCATGTTTCTAATTACTAAGATTCTGAACTGCAAAGAGAACACTGATACCCCACCGATATGATACCGTCGTTGTTGATTCTGAACTGGAAAGAAAACATTGATACCCTACCGAAATTATACCGTTGTTGAGGGCATTGCGGTATTGGAAACGACTCCAGCGCTTTCGCGTACGCCTCGTCACGTCAGGAAAAAGTCGTCCACGCGGGGTCTTCGTGCGGGTCTTCACGTGTCTCAACAAGTTCAGTGGGGAGGAGATTCTAATGCAGAGAGAGATGAGAGGATAAGAAGGGTGGAAGGATGAAGGAAGACTGGAGGAAAGAGTTAAGTGGGGAAGGAAGAGAAGGAAAGGAAGGGAGGAGCGGAGGGGAAGGGAAGGAAGGGAGGAAGAGGAAAAGGGAGGGAAGAGATAAAGGTTATGCGCCACACATCAACCCGAGAACAAGAAACAACGCTCAGGCAACACTTCACGCGAGGCCACGCGCGACACACACCGGCGGGAGGCATTGCGTGAACTGAGTCATCCTCCACTGCAACAACCTTCCCGCTGAAATAGTCAGTGCCAAAACAACGCTCAGGCAAACCTTTCACACTAGGAGGAGGAGACCACGCACGATAGACACTGAAGGGAGTTATTTCGTGAACTGAGTCATTCTCCACTGCAACAACCTTCCCGCAGAAATAGTTAGTGCCAAAACAACGCTCAGGCAAACCTTTCACACTAGAAGGAGGAGACCACGCACGATAGACACTGGAGGGAGTTATTTCGTGCACAGAGTCATCCGCCACTGCAACAACCTTCCCGCTGAAATAGTTAGTGCCAAAACAACGCTCAGGCAAACCTTTCACACTAGAAGGAGGAGACCACGCACGATAGACACTGAAGGGAGTTATTTCGTGCACCGGGTCATCCGCCACTGCAAGAACCTTCCCGCAGACATAGATAGTGCCAGAACGATTGTCCCTTTTTGTAATCGTGTTGACCGTCCCTTCGTCGTGTCATTCGTGCAGTAGTCGTCCCCTCCCGTCCGTCGCGTGCCTTGGTCTGTTCCGCACTGACCGCACCACCGACGCAGCGCGGACACCCCCAACAAGGGATAACGGGCTGTACGCTGCCTGCTCTTACACGCTTACATGTTTCCTCCTCTCCTCATTCACTCCAAAACGTTTTTAGAATTTGTTTTCGTGTACGTGTTTAACTCTTTTTCAATTTTAGTCCTCCTCCTCCTCCTCCTTTTCCTCCTCCTCTTCCATGATAACTTCCTCTTTTATGACAGTTGTTTCTTGATCATCCTCTAGTTAAGGCTCCTCTTCCTCCTCCTCCTCCTCCTCCTCCTCCTCTTTCTTCTCAGCCTCCTATTTTTTTTTACTGAGAAGCGATGCAAAAAGAGAATGACTAAGGGAGGAGGAGGAGGAGGAGGAGGAGGAGGAGGAGGAGATTCTGATGCAGGGAGAGATGAGAGGATAAGAAGGGTGGAAGGAAGAAGGAAGGATGAAGGAAGACTAGAGGAAAGAGTTAAGAGGGGAAGGGAAGGAAGGGAGAGGAGAAGGAAAGGAAGGGAGGAGGAGAGAAGGGGAAGGGAAGGAAGGGAGGAAGAGGAAAAGGAAAGGAAGGGAGGAGGAGAGGAGGGGAAGGGAAGGAAGGGAGGAAGAGGAGGAAGGAAGGAAGGAGAAGAGGAGGAAGAAAGGAAGGAAGGAGAGAGAGAGAGAGAGAGAGAGAGAGAGAGAGAGAGAGAGGAAAACAACTACCTAACAGACAGAGACAATGACACACAGACAGACAGACAAACAGGATATGAATTTATGCATAAAATACCATATACATGCAAATTAACAGACCGCCTCTCTCTCTCTCTCTCTCTCTCTCTCTCTCTCTCTCTCTCTCGTTGTAATCGAAATATTTCCCTTATTTTCCTCTTAAAACTTTCCTCTTACTTTCCTTCCTCCTCTGTCCTCCTCCTCCTCCTCCTTTGTCTTCCACCTCCTCCTCTCTCTCTTCCTTTTTTTTTCGCTTCCTATTTATCTTTCCTCCGTGATCTCATCTTGCTCCTCCTCCTCCTCCTCCTCCTCCTCCTAAGATGAAGGAGGAGGAGGAGGAGAGGGAGAAAGAGGGGGTGAAGGATGGGAGAGGATAAGACAGAAGGAGGAGGAAAGAAAAGGAGGGATGGAGAGAACCAGATGTGCAATACTGGTGAGAATCATATGTAGCTGTCAAATTGTCAACACACACACACGCACACACACACACACACGCACACACACACACACACACACACACACACTCTAATACACACACGTCTGATGCCTTTTCTCGAGAGGGACAAAATTGCGACCAGAAACATGGTGCACACAAGAGCAGTAAGGGAGATAGCGATGTAGAAAGAGGTGGATACAATGGCCCGTGTCCAGCAACACCTCCGGGCGGGCGTGGCGGCGCCTCACCAGCACGTGTAGTACGCCAGGGCGCCGGACGCGACGACGACAAAGATCGCCGTGAAGTCCACAAAAGCGTCCGCCCATGTGTAGGGCGCGCCGGGTGTCTCAGGAGTCGCGGCGCCTCTGTCCCGGGCGCTCACTTTGGGCTTCTTGGCCTCCCGGCGGCGGAGTCTGGTTGGTGTAGTCCGGGGCCACGCCGCTGGGTTCCCTCACAGCACTGACCTCACACTTCGAGGCCGGGGTCACCACCACACCGGCTTCCTCCACACCATCGACCCTGTCACCTGAGGCAAGGGTCGGGGCGCTGCCATCACCTGCTGGGGTTCCTGAAGCCTTGGTGAGGTCAGTGCCATCACCTGCTGGGGTTCCTGAAGCCTTGGTGAGGTCAGTGCCATCACCTGCTGGGGTAGTTGTGGCTTTGGTGGAGGCGTTGGCTTCTTTCACGCCATTTGCCCTGAAACACATCGGGGGCCGCGCCGCCTCATCGCACCGGCGCCCGTTGCACCGCATGCTGGTGAAGGCGACGCTTGAGTCTGGGGCGTCACCGTGCAGCAAAGAGTGGAGGAAGTCGAGATTATCGAGGAACCTCCCCAGAGTCATCGACCCCTTCAGCAGGGTCCTCCTGCCGGCGCTGCAGCGCAGCTGGACGGTCCCGTCCAGCCTTCACAGCACTGCAGCGCTGCAGCGCAGCTGGACGGTCCCGTCCAGCCTTCACAGCACTGCAGCGCTGCAGCGCAGCTGGACGGTCCCGTCCAGCCTTCACAGCACTGCAGCGCTGCAGCGCAGCTGGACGGGACCGTCCAGCCTTCACAGCACTGCAGCGCTGCAGCGCAGCTGGACGGTCCCGTCCAGCTGCGCTGCAGCGCCGGCAGGAGGACCCTGCTGAAGGGGTCGATGACTCTGGGGAGGTTCCTCGATAACCTCGACTTCCTCCACTCTTTGCTGCACGGTGACGCCCCAGACTCCAGCGTCGCCTTCACCAGCATGCGGTGCAACGGGCGCCGGTGCGATGAGGCGGCGCGGCCCCCGATGTGTTTCAGGACAAATGGCGTGAAAGAAGCCTGGCGTGAAAGAAGGCTGGCGGCCTTCTTCTTGAGCGTGGCCAGCGGCACGCTCAGGGCGCCCTCGGCCTCGCACGCGGCTATCCCCTCGGAGCACCACCCGCCGGTGCCTCCTGAGGCAGCCGCCGCCCCTATACGACACCCTCAAGGTGTCCGGCCTGCAGAGGCCTTCCTTCAGGCTCACCACCAAGTTTGCTTTTTCTTGTGAATATAAAAATATCAGAGCAGAAAGAGAGGAAGGTGAGAAAAGAGAAAAGATGA
>NC_066569.1:8485236-8492736 GCF_024679095.1 Eriocheir sinensis | reverse complement strand
TGTGTGTGTGTGTGTGTGTGTTGCCGCAGTGAGGCCTCAAGACACCGGCCAATTAAGTGTGAGAGAACACCAAACAAGCAATTTGTGGTGCAAAGTGTCTTGTGTGTGTGTGTGTGTGTGTGTGTGTGTGTGTGTGTGTGAGAGAGAGAGAGAGAGAGAGAGAGAGAGAGAGAGAGAGAGAGAGAGAGAGAGAGAGAGAGAGAGAGAGAGAGAGAGAGAGAGAGAGACACGAGGCAAAGAAAGACAGGAAGACAAATGGAAAAGTAAAACCAGGAGATTAGCCAAGTCCCCCCCATGCTTGCCTCCACACACACACACACACACACACACACACACACACACACACCGTCTCTAACCTCCCTCCTCCACCAGTCTCTTTCCTCGCCTTCCCGTCCACCCATCCACCATATTTCACTCCACTCGTTTGCCTTCAGTTCAATTCTAACGTGATTTCTATTTTGTTCAACTTTCCTATTCAATCTTTCTTTCATCCGTGTTTTCCTTTCCCTGTACCGCCCTCACCTCAACCCATCTACTTTCCCTCTCCTCCTAACCCCTTCACCATCTACTTTTCTTCAGCCTCCCTCATCTCACACTATCTACCTTCGTTTCATCTCCCTCCTCTCTACCCGTCTACTTTCCTTCTGTCTTCTCTTTGCATTTTTTTTTACAGCAAAGGAGACAGCACAAGGGCATATACCGTCTCAAGTACTGTATTCGAGAAGGATGAGATAGTTAGTCAGGATCTACCCTTACTGAATCCATGCTGCTTGTCGAACGCCTTACTTAAATAAAAATGTATTATATCATAGTTTTCATCTGCATATACCGCCTCAAGTACTGTGTTCGAGAAGGATGAGATAGTTAGTCAGGATCTACCCTTACTGAATCCATGCTGCGAGTCATAAGTCAAGCTATGCCTCTGTAAATGGCTCTTCTATCTCCCTCCACTCAATCCATCTCCTTCTCTTGAATCTCTCTCACCACAACCTCCAAGTATGCCTCCCCCCCTCCCCCCCCCACTTTACCTCACCTCTCCACTGTCAAAGAGCTCACTAATATCTTTATCTAAACGTCTTAAGTAAGGTTACGTTAGGTTAGGAAGGTGAGGTAAGGTAGAGCAAGGTAAGGTAGGATAAGGTAAGGTCGGGTAATGTTAGTTTATGTCAGGTTAGGTAAGGTAAGGTGGGGTAAGGTAAGGTTAGGTAAGGTAAGGTCAGGTTAGGTTAGGTAAGGCAAGGTAAGGTAAGGTAAGGTAAGGTAAGGTAAGGTAAGGTAAGGTAAGGTAAGGTCAGGTTAGTTTAGGTAAGGAAAGCCAAGGTCAGGTTAGGTAAGGTAAGGTAAGGTTAGGTAAGGTAAGGAAAGCCAAGGTCAGGTTAGGTAAGGTAAGGTAAGGTTAGGTAAGGTAAGGAAAGCCAAGGTCAGGTTAGGTAAGGTAAGGTAAGGTAAGCCAAGGTCAGGTTAGGTAAGGTAAGGTAAGGTTAGGTAAGGTAAGGAAAGCCAAGGTCAGGTTAGGTAAGGTAAGGTTAGGTTAGGTAAGGTAAGGAAAGCCAAGGTCAGGTTAGGTAAGGTAAGGTTAGGTAAGGAAAGGTCAGGTCAGGTAAGGTAAGGTAAGGTAACGTCCCATTCTCACCCAGGGTTTTGTCTTGTACTGTCTTAAAGAATCGCCCGGGATCGCTTTAGGCCTCTCTAGCAACACTTCATAATTTCGTTTCACTGTTAATGTATTGGTTAGTTCAGTGTGTTTATCATTTATTCATCTACGAGTTTATTTGTTTGTTTATTTTCCTGTTTACTCCACTCTCTAATCCTAACGCATTCTTCCCTCCCCTTGTTCCCTCAATCCTCTCCTCCCGGAATTGACCTCTGTTTTTGGACACTCCTTTGACCTCTGTTCGGGAGCAGTGAGTAGGCCTTTTTTTTTTTCTTTTATTCTTTACGCCCTTGAACTGTCTCCTTAGCTGTAAAGAATAAAAAAAGTCCGTTCTCTCCTTCTATCCTGTTCTCCCTCCTTCCCTCCCTTCCTTCTCTCCTCCATTCCCTCCTTCACTCTTCTCCTCTCTTCCTCCAGCTTATCCCTCTAATCTCCACTGCTTCCTATCTCCTTCTTCCTCCTCCTCCTCTTCCTCCTCCTCCTCCTCTTCCGATCCAAGAAAAGATTTATGCATCTGATTTATCATGAGAGAGAGAGAGAGAGAGAGAGAGAGAGAGAGAGAGAGAGAGAGAGAGAGAGAGAGAGAGAGAGAGAGAGAGAGAGAGAGAGAGAGAGAGAGAGAGAGAGAGAGAGAGAGAGAGAGAGAGAGAGAGAGAGAGAGAGAGAGAGAGAGAGAGAGAGAGAGAGAGAGATTGTGACGATATGCTTTCTTTCAACAATATATCTTGCATTCCAGGAGGAGGAGGAGGAAGAGGAGGAGGAGGAGGAGGAGGAGGAGGAGGAGGAGGAGGAGGAGGAGGAGGAGGAGGAGACGGTAAATAAATAGGAGATACATGTCGAAAGAGGAAATAGAGAGAGAGAGAAAGAGGATTGGAAATGGATTAAGAGCCGGAGAGAGGATTATGAAGGAGGTGAGATGGGATTGGACAGAGAGAGAGAGAGAGAGAGAGAGAGAGAGAGAGAGAGAGAGAGAGAGAGAGAGAGAGAGAGAGAGAGAGAGAGAGAGAGAGCGAGAGAGTAGGGAGGATTATAACGAGCTTTATTGATAGTTTGCACTCTCTCTCTCTCTCTCTCTCTCTCTGTGAAATAATGTATGAAAGAGTTATGAAAGGACAGGTATTTCATAATGTAAAAGCAGAGAGAGAGAGTGTGTGTGTGCAAACTATCAATAAAGTTGGTCGTAATCCCCTCTCTCTCTCTCTCTGATCATTTAAAATTGCTAACAAACAAACAAACGAATATATCAGTAAACAAAACTATTATTAACTATTCCATTTTTCAGGCACTATAATAATAATAATAATAATAATAATAATAATAATAATAATAATAATAATAATAATAATAATAGTATTTTTCCCTAGTTTACTGTTTACATCAACGGTTCATTTCTTATCTTTTATTTATTTATTTGTTTGTTTTTTTCATTTTTATTCGATTCATTTTTTTTCATTGATTTTCGCGTCGTTTTAATTTCCTGTTTTTGTATCTTTTCTTTATTTTTCAACATTTTCCTGTATTTTTCATTTATTTGTATTTTTCCTGTATTTTCCTTTTGCTTCATGTCTTTTTCTCTCTTTATCAACCCCTTCCTTTATTCTTCCTCACGTCAACTTTCGTTTTTATCAACTAATTTCAACTAATCAACTAATCAACTCATTTTTTCTTTACATTATTTCTCGCTAAAATTAATTCGATCACACGCACACAAACGCACATAGTACCAATTTCTATGTATGTATGAGTGGACGCATAATGTATGTGTGTATGTACGTAAACGAATATATGTGTGCGTATCATATGTGTGTGTGTGTGTGTGTGTGTGTGTGTGTGTGTGTGTGTGTGTGTGTGTGTGTGTGTGTGTGTGTGTTTATATGATTTTCTCTTCGCACACCTGCATACCTTTCCTTCCCTCAACTAATCAATTTTCTTTACACCTGAGGGAGAGGGTAGGAGGGAAGGGAAGGGAAGGGAAGGGAAGGGAAGGGAAGGTGAGGTGAGGTGAGGTTAGGTGATGTAAGAGAAAGGATGGGATGTTGAGGGAAAGGAAGGGAAGGGAAGGGAAGGGAAGGGAAGGGACGGTGAGGTGAGGTGAGCTTAGGTGATGTAAGAGAAAGGATGGGATGTTGAGGGAAAGGAAGGGAAGGGAAGGGAAGGAAGATGGGTTAAGTTAAGGTAAGGTAAGGTATGGTATGGTAAGGTAAGGTTAGGTCAGGAGAGGTAAGGTTAGGTAAGGTCGATAGGTAAGGTAAGGTAAGGTAAAGTAAGGTTACGTTAGGTTAGGAAGGCAAAGTAAGGTAAGGTAAGGTAAGGATAGCTAAGGTTAGGTAAGGTAAGGTAAGGTAAGGTAAGGTAAGGTAAGGAAAGGATAGCTAAGGTAAGGTTAGGTAAGGAAAGGATAGCTAAGGTAAGGTTAGGTAAGGAAAGGATAGCTAAGGTAAGGTTAGGTAAGGAAAGGATAGCTAAGGTAAGGTTAGGTAAGGTAAGGTTAGGTTAGGTAAGGTAAGGTAAGGAAATGTTGGTAAGGGAGGGAAGGAGGGAGGTAAGGGAAAGGAGGGTAATTACAGGTGGAGGGAAGGAAAGGTAAGTATCGCATCACCACCATCACCACCACCATCACCACCACGACACCACCACCACCACCACTATCACCATCACCACCACCATCACCACCACGACACAATCACCACCACCATCACCACCATCACCATCACCACCATCACCACCACGACACAATCACCACCACCATCACCACCACGACACAATCACCACCACCACCACTATCACCATCACCACCACCATCACCACACTAACACCATCACCACCACCATCACAAACAACACCACTACTAACACCACCACTACTAACACCACCACCGCTAATACAACACTGACACTAACACACAAACACACAAACACACGCAATCTCCCCAGTAACCCCCACCCCCCCTTCATCACCCCCCCTCATCACCACTGTTATCACCACCACCACCACCACTACGTTCGAACACCACCACCACCACCACCAAACACACAAACAAACACACAAACACAAACACCTTACCTTGAGAAATTGAAATGCCCAGGTTACAGGTGTGTGTGTGTGTGTGTGTGTGTGTGTGTGTGTGTGTGTGTGTGTGTGTGTGTGTGTGTGTGTGTGTGTGTGTGTGTGTGTGTGTGTGTGTGTGTTTCCTTGTTTTGATAGTCTTCGTACGCCTGCCTCCTTTATCTCTCTCTCTCTCCTTATCTCGCCTCCCTTACCACTCTTATCTTATCGACACAACGTGGTCCTTGTCCGAACAGGGGGGAGGGGGGGGGAGGGGAGAAGGAAGGGAGAGAGAGAGAGAGAGAGAGAGAGAGAGAGAGAGAGAGAGAGAGAGAGAGAGAGAGAGAGAGAGAGAGAGAGAGAGAGAGAGAGAGGGGGCTAAGTGAAGGGGAGGAGGAGGAAGGAGGAAAAGTGAAGGGGAGGGAAATGTGGAAAAGGAGAGAAGTAAGGAAGAGGAAAAGGAAGGAATGAAGGAAGGAAGGAGAGAAGGACAGAGATGAGGAAGAGGAGGAGTGGAGATAGGAGAGGGAGAGAGAGAAAGAGAAAAGAGAAGAGGGAGGTAGAAGAGAAGAAGGGGTGAGGCAGACGAGAGACGGCACATCAAATTCAAACCTTACTCACCATGATGGGTTAGTAAGCTTCCGAGCCAAACCAGAGACTTACAAAAATATCCTTATGTAGTGTTCTGTGTTCAAAGGCAAGTCAGGAAAGTAAAGGAAATCATACTGGAATTTTCTTTATGTATCTGGTGTTGTATTGAAAACCTAATTATGGAGGGAAGGAGATTAGATAGTTTGGTGTGGATATGTTAGTTAGGAAAGTAGAGGTATTTAGATAGTTTGGTGTGGATATGTTAGTTAGGAAAGTAGAGGAAATCATACTGGAATTTTCTTTATGTATCTGGTGTTGTATTGAAAACCTAATTATGGAGTGAAGGAGATTAGATAGTTTGGTGTGGATATGTTAGTTAGGAAAGTAGAGGTATTTAGATAGTTTGGTGTGGATATGTTAGTTAGGAAAGTAGAGGTATTTAGATAGTTTGGTGTGGATATGTTAGTTAGGAAAGTAGAGGTATTTAGATAGTTTGGTGTGGATATGTTAGTTAGGAAAGTAGAGGTATTTAGATAGTTTGGTGTGGATATGTTAGTTAGGAAAGTAGAGGAAATCATACTGGAATTTTCTTTATGTATCTGATGTTGTATTGAAAACCTAATTATGGAGGGAAGGAGATTAGATAGTTTGGTGTGGATATGTTAGTTAGGAAAGTAGAGGAAATCATACTGGAATTTTCTTTATGTATCTGGTGTTATATTGAAAACCTAATTAGGGATTGAAGGAGATTAGAGTGTTTGGCTTGGGTGATTACAAAGCCACTGAGTTGGTATGTGATATTAGCTTTTAACCATTAATTGAGAGAACTGTTGACACGATTATCGCTACCATAACAGCTTGGTTAGACTAATTATATAAACACCTCATTAACATCACAGGTTCGCCAGGCTCATTGTTAACAGAGGAAGGACTTGAAGCGTATAACATCTCGCTGGAAGGAAAGGAAAGAGAGGAAGGAAAGAATGGAAGAGGAATGGAAGGAAGGAAGGAAATTGAAGGAAAAATAAGGAAGGAGAGAAAATTTAAAGGGATTAGAGAGAGAGAGAGAGAGAGAGAGAGAGAGAGAGAGAGAGAGAGAGAGAGAGAGAGAGAGAGAGAGAGAGAGAGAGAGAGTGTGACATGAACTGAGAAAAAGAGAAATGCAATAAAATAAATGCATCTCCTCCTCCTCCTCCTCCTCCTACTCCACCTCCTCCTCCTCCTCCTCCTCCTCCTCCTCCTCCTCCTCTTTCCATTTTCCACCTGTCCTCATCCCGCGAGTAAATTTTTCCTTACCCTTTTCACCAACTCCTCCTCCTCCTCTTCTTCCTCCTCCTCCTCCGTGGGTCGGAAGAAAATCGGCAATGTGTTAATAATCGTTGTCGCAGGGGTTTGACGGCAGGAGGAGGAGGCGGAGGAGGAGGAGGAGGAGGAGGAGGAGGAAGAGGAGAGGAGGAGGAGGAGGAGGAGGAGGAGGAGGAGGAAGAGGAGGAGGAGGAGGAGGACAGTTGCAGCCTTAATACCCGGCACGAGTTCCTAATCCTGGGAGAGAGAGAGAGAGAGAGAGAGAGAGAGAGAGAGAGAGAGAGAGAGAGAGAGAGAGAGAGAGAGAGAGAGAGAGAGAGAAAAGGAGGAGAAATTGTGAAAAGATAGTGGATGATTGACACTCTCTCTCTCTCGTATATTTTTTTCATCTTCTTGTTTATATTTCCTAACAAGTAGAAACATGCAAAATCTTCTCCTCCTCCTCCTCCTCTTCCTCCTCCTTCTACTACTACTACTACTACTACTACTACTACTACTACTATCACCTCTGTTAATGCCCCTCCTGCTGATAACGCCTTGCAATATAGCGCTAATCTCTCTCTCTCTCTCTCTCTCTCTCTCTCTCTCTCAAACTCTCCTCCAGCGACCCTTTCCTCCTCCTCCTCCTCCTCCTCCTCCTTTCCAATTATCTTTTTTTCCTTCCTTAATCTCTTCTCCATTTCCATGATAATAATAATAATAATAATAATAATAATAATAATAATAATAATAATAATAATAATAATAATAATAATAATAATAATAATAATAATGGTTGTGTTATGAAAAATAGAGGAGGAGGAGGAGGAGGAGGAGGAGGAGGAGGAGGAGGAAAATAAACAAAAGAAGAAAAAGAAGAAGAAAAAAAAGACGCTAAAGAAGAAGATGGAGATGAAGAAGAAGAA
>NC_066569.1:8472736-8475236 GCF_024679095.1 Eriocheir sinensis | reverse complement strand
AAAATGAAAAGGAGAAAGAGAGGAAAAAAAGAAGAGAAAATGGAAGAAAAGAAGAAAGAAAAGAAGACAATCAGCATCCTTAACCCAATTCACCGACTGCACCCAATCTCCACTACCCGATCTCGCAGGACACTTGTTGCAGCACCCGACAACTCGACCCAAAAAATGCCTCCCTCGCTAAGTTTGAGTCTTGTATCGCCCCGAACTTCTAATTGGCTTGCCGCTGCTATTTCTTCCCGGCTTCCTTGTGAGCGGGGACTAAAAAAAAAATACGACTTACTTGTTTTTATTAGTCTTGAGCCGTAGCAAAGTTGTTATAGAGGAATTTGAGGAGGCGTATCATGTTAAATCCACGTTGACTTTTTGTTGTTGTGTTCGTATGGAGAAGATTGAAGAGGGGAGAGAGGGAGGGTAGAGGAGGTGGAGGAGGAGGAGGAGGAGTTAGGGCAGAGGGAGGAGAGAGGAGAAGGAAGTGGAGTTGAAGGGAAGGAGGAGAGAAGAAGAAGGAAGTGGAGTTGAAGGGAAGGAGGAGAGAAGAAGAAGGAAGTGGAGTTGAAGGGAAGGAGGAGAGGAGAAGGGAGTGGAGTTGAAGGGAAGGAGGAGAGAAGAAGAAGGAAGTGAAGTTGAAGGGAAGGAAGAGAGAGAGAGAGGAAAAAAAGTGGAGTTGAAGGGAAGGAGGAGAGGAGAAGGAAGTGGAGTTGAAGGGAAGAGAGAGAGAGAGAGAGAGAGAGAGAGAGAGAGAGAGAGAGAGAGAGAGAGAGAGAGAGAGAGAGAGAGAGAGAGAGAGAGAGAGAGAGAGAGAGAGAGGAAAAAAAGTGGAGTTGGAGGGAAGGAAAGAGAGGAGGAGAAGTAGAAAGGAAGATAAATATGAGAAAAACAAGAAAACGAAGAAGATAAAGAAAAAAAAAGATGACTATGATGATGAATAGAAGATAATGATGATAAAAAAGAACAAGAAAAAGAAAGAGAAGAACGAGAACAAGAACAGGAGATGAAGAGGGAAGAGAGAAGAGAGGAGAGAATAGAGGAGTTAGATTAGAAGGAGAAGGAAAAGTGAAATTGGAGGAAGAGGAGGAGGAAGAGGAGAAGAAAATAAGAGGAAGATAAGAGAGGAGACACGAGGAAGTTAAGAAGATAAAGAAAAATAAGATGAAATTGATGATAAAAGAAAACAATGATGAATGAAAATGATAATGAAGGAAAATGATAATGAAAGAAAATAATAATAAAAGAATATGATGATGAAAGAAAATAATGAAGAACAAGAAAATGATGAAGAACAAGAAAATTATGAAGAACAAGAAAATGATGGAGAACAAGAAAATGATGACGAACAAGAAAATGATGGAGAACAAGAAAATGATGACGAACAAGAAAATGATGACGAACAAGAAAATGATGAACAAGAAAATGATGGAGAACAAGAAAATGATGGAGAACAAGAAAATGATGGAGAACAAGAAAATGATGACGAACAAGAAAATGATGACGAACAAGAAAATGATGGAGAACAAGAAAATGATGGAGAACAAGAAAATGATGACGAACAAGAAAATGATGGAGAACAAGAAAATGATGGAGAACAAGAAAATGATGGAGAACAAGAAAATGATGACGAACAAGAAAATGATGGAGAACAAGAAAATGATGGAGAACAAGAAAATGATGACGAACAAGAAAATGATGAAGAACAAGAAAATGATGGAGAACAAGAAAATGATGAAGAACAAGAAAATGATGGAGAACAAGAAAATGATGAAGAACAAGAAAATGATGGAGAACAAGAAAATGATGGAGAACAAGAAAATGATGACGAACAAGAAAATGATGGAGAAAAAGAAAATGATGGAGAACAAGAAAATGATGATAAAGAACAAGAAAATGATGACGAATAGAAGATAGAAGATGACGATGAAGAAGAAGAAGAAAAAGAAAGAGAAAAATAAGAATAAGTAAAAGAGGAAAAACAACAAGAAAAAGAAAAAGAAAAAGAACAAAAACAAGAAGACATTGATGAAAAAGATGATACTGAGGGAAGAAAAAAAAGAAGACAAGGAGGAGGAGGAGGAGGAGGAGGAGGAGGAAGGAAGGAAACATATTCAAAATCCCTCTTAAGAAGACTTTTCCTCCAAAGCTTATTCTTCCTCCATTCCTCAGGGCCCCTCCTCCTCCTCCTCCTCCTCCTCCTCCTCGTCTATTTCTTCCTCCTGTCCAGTTTCAAAATTTCCTTCCAGTTAATCTCTCTCTCTCTCTCTCTCTCTCTCTCTCTCTCTCTCTCTCTCTCTTGTTCCTTATCTCACGGTCCTCGAGTGTGTGTGTGTGTGTGTGTGTGTGTGTGTGTGTGTGTGTTAAAGGTCTCCAGTTTCTATTATAGGTTACAGAGAACACACACACACACACACGCACACACACACACACACACACACACACACACACACACACACATACACGGACGTGAAATTCAAGTAGGAAATGAAAAAAAAATAACCTGAAGTTGTTG
>NC_066569.1:8457736-8467736 GCF_024679095.1 Eriocheir sinensis | reverse complement strand
GATGTTTAAGAGTAACCAAATATTCTGAGTCCTCTCCCCTACCGAGTCTCCCAGGTTATCATCGCCCCGGCCTGGTCACTAAGGGTCACTCTCATTTCGGGCGGGGCTTAAGAACGCACATTTGATAAGGCTTTCCTAGTTGTGGGTATTTCCATGGGGTATAGTTTAATGACCCTAGTAATAGTTGGGTTTTTATTTAGACTCCTTTCTTCCTTCCTTTCTTTTCTTTCTTTCCTTCTTCCTTTATTATCTTCATCCTCTTCCTTCCTTTCCTTCCTCCCTCCCTTCGTAGTTGTGGGTATTTCCATGGGGTATAGTTTAATGAGCCTAGTAATAGTTGTTGTTTTTTTTTCCTCCTTTCTTCCTTCTTTCCTTCCTTCTTTTCTTTTTTTTCTTCCTATGTCCTTTCCTTCCTTCCCTCCTTCCTTTGTCTTCTTCTTCCTCTTCCTTACTTCCTTTTCTACCCTTTCCTTCATTCCTTCCTTCCTTCCTTCCTTCCTAGCCGCCTTCCTTCCTTCCTTTTTCCTTCCTTCCTTCTCCTCCTCCTTCCTCCACTTTCCTACCTCTTCTTCCTCTTTTTCTACTTCCTCCTCCTCTTCCTCTCTGCCTCCTCCTCCTCCTCCTCCTCCTTCCTCTTTTCTATCTCTTCCTCTTACTCTCACCCTCCTTCTCATCCTTTCCTACCTCCTCTTCCTACATTTCTACCTCCTCCTCTTCCTCCTCCTCCTCCTTTTCTACTTCCTCCTCCTCTTCCTTCCTGCCTCCTCCTCCTCCTCCTCGTCTTCCAGCTCTACATCCAACTCCTTCCTCCTTTCAACTCTTCCTCTTACTTTCACCCTCCTCCTCCTCCTCCTCCTCCTCCTCCTCCACCTTATTACCTCCATGCAGCTCAAACGATCGCTATGCTTATGATAAATAGCCGACTCACTCTCGCTTTTAATTATTATCCTAACGCCTCAGCTGCCGCCCCAATCAACGCTAAGTGGGAAAGGCCGGCGGGGAAGCGTTGCCGGTCGCGAATATGGTAATTATGAAGGATGGGTATTAGAGGAAAAAGGTGTTTGGGAGATAGATGGATTGCTGCTGTTGTTGTTGTTGTTGTTGTTGTTGTTGTTGTTGTTTTGCTCTTTCTCCTTCTCCTTCTCTTCTGTTCTCTTCGTTTTCCTGTTCTTCATATTCTTCTTTCTCCTCTATTTCTCTGTTGTTGTTGTTGTTGTTGTTGTTGTTGTTGTTTATTTATTTCTCCTCTTCCTCCTTCTCTTTCTCTTCTATCCTCTTCGTTTTTTCTATTCTTCATATTCCTCCTCTTTCTCCTCTACCTTCTGTTGTTGTTTTTGTTGTTGTTGTTATTTTGGTGGATAGAAAGAGGGAGATAGGAGAATAAAAGAGAGAGAAAGGAGGATTAAGGAAGAGGAAGGAGGAAGGAAGGAGAGGAAGAGATAAGGGAAGAGAGGAAAAGTGGGAGGTAGGAAGAGGGGGAGAGATGAGAAGAAGGAGGAGGAGGAGGAAAAGGAGGAAGAAGGATATGAAAGGGAGGAGAGAGGATAACGTGGGAGGAAAGAAGGAAGAAGGAAAGGAGGAGGAAAAAAAGGAGCAAGAGAAGAATGGAAGGGAGGAGAAGAAAATGGAGGAAGGAGGGGAAGAAAGGGAAAGAAATTGGAGGAGGAAGAGGAGGAACAGAAGGTCATGTTTGGGGCATATGTTATAACTGCGCGTAGCCTTAGTGCTCATCTCCCTCACATTGGTCACTGAGCCTGTAGCGGGTAGGAGAACCCCTCTCTCTCACACACACACACACACACACACACACACACACACACACACACACACAAACCTTACCTCTCAACCCCTCACCCAAAACAACACCAACAAAAAAAACACCAACAAGAGCTACACAAACAAACAAAACAAACAAACAAACAAACAAAAAACAATCCCTTACCTCTGGGTCCATGTTGTTGTTGTTGTTGTTGAGCGGAGGGGGGGGCGGGGGGGCGGCACCGGTGTTGTTGTCGAGGTGGTGGTGGTGGTGGTGGGGGAGGTGGGGGAGGGGCCTGGAGGCGTTGGTGAGGGGGTGGTGGTGGTGGGGGGGGCCCTGGTGCTTGGGCCGGCGGGAGGGGGGGGGAGCCGGGGGGGGCGTGGCGGCGGGGGGGGCGTACAGGGGGGTGGGGATATCGCTGTCCGGCACCAAAACCTCACAAAGGTCTTCCCCGCCGTCCGAGCTGAACCCTGAGAAAGAAAACGGAATATAGGTTAGTTAGCGCTAAAGAAAACGGAATATAGGTTAGTTAGCGCTAAAGAAAACGGGAAGTGGGTTAGTTTGCGGTAAGAGAAAATGGGAACAGTTAGTCAGTGGTAAAGAAAACGGGAGGTGAAGTTAGCGGTACAAAAAACGGAAGTAAGATTAACGATAAAGAAAATGGGTATGGGGTCAGCGGTGAAGAAAATGGGAAGTGGGTAAAAGAAAATGGGAACGGTTAGCCAGTGGTAAAGAAAACGGGAGGTGGAGTTGGCGGCACAAAAAACGGGAAGTAGGATTAACGGTAAAGAAAATGGGTATGGGGTTAGCGGTGAAGAAAATGGGAAGTGGGTAAAAGAAAATGGGAACGGTTAGCCAGTGGTAAAGAAAACGGGAGGTGAAGTTAGCGGCACAAAAAACGGGAAGTAGAATTAACGGTAAAGAAAATGGGTATGGGGTCAGCGGTGAAGAAAATGGGAAGTGGGTAAAAGAAAATGGGAACGGTTAGCGGGAGGTGGAGTTGGCGGCACAAAAAACGGGAAGTAGGATTAACGGTAAAGAAAATGGGTATGGGGTTAGCGGTGAAGAAAATGGGAAGTGGAGAGGAGGAATCATAACCTTTGCCTGGTCAGAATGAAGTCCACTAACACCAACGAGGGAGAAGGAGGACGCTAGGAAAGGCCTTTAATTAATCTGCAGTGACTGATATTAGCTGGTGATGATGACTGGAATTCTTTATCTATTCTTCATCTTTCATCTCTCATCTCCTCCTCCTCCTCCTCCTTCTATTCCTTTCATTTTCATAATCCACCCCTTCTTACTCCTCCTCCTCCTCCTTCTATTCCTTTCATTTTCATAATCCACCCCTTCTTCCTCCTCCTCCTCCTCCTCCTCCTCGTATTCCTTTCATTTTCATAATCCACCCCTTCTTCCTCCTCCTCCTCCTCCTCCTCCTCTTTTAATCTTCCCCGTAATCTTCCTCTTTCCCCACCTACAAGTCGTACAGGAAGAAAGAGATCCCTGGGACAACAAACATCAAAAGGGATTTAAAACACACAACACTGTATGTCTGCCTGCTTCAATGCCAATGCCAATGCTCGGGAGGCTCAGATCCATAACGAGGAACTTCGGGTGTAAGGCGCTGAGAGTAATGTTGCCTTTGACTTAAGGGTATGACCTCACCTGGAATACACAGAACAGTTATGGCCCCTACTTACAAGGATGATGTTAATCGAAATTGCTACGATATGCTATAGCCGGGAGTGAACTGAATGCCCCTCCACGTACGCACATAAGAGAAGATGGCGCCACTATAAACACTTGCCTGCGCCATGACGAGCTGGGGCCAACTACCATCCAGGTTCCTCAAGCAAGCCTACCGGCGCTATAGGCGTAGACGCAAAAAAAAAAAAAAAAAAAAGTGACCCATAGAGATAGAGAAAATGTTTTTGGAAATTAAACCACTCTGCAGATCACTGAAGCTGTTTAACCGTGTGGCAGCGACGGGCCAAATTTGTGGCTTTACCGTGTAGCAGCGACGGGCCAAATTTGTGGCTTTACCGTGTAGCAGCGACGGGCCAAATTTCTGCCATGATATAAACCCCCCAAAATAGATGATACATAATCTGATCACAAATGCTTTCATATATATTAGGAAATGGTTTGTGTGAAGGGTGATTTTTTCTCATTTTTCTCGCTTGGAGGGACCATTACGAAACATGATCCCTGCTGCTACCGGGTTAAGAATTCATTAAGTAGCCAAAACAAGAAGTCTCGTTAAAATGCCAACGGGGTGTATGTTGCCTGCCCTTCCATGCTTTCACGTTTATCTCCTCCTCCTCCTCCTCCTCCTCCTCCTCCTTCTCCCCCACATGCTGTAATCAAACAAATACACACCCCGCCACTCCCTCACCAAATCCGCCCATCTCCTAAGTCCCCTCGTCGCCTTCTGAGCCATCATCACCTGAGAAGCTTCCTGACAAGCGGCTTATCTCTCAGCGCCTCCCTCGACACAGACTCATCAAAGACGCGCCTTCATAAGAATTGCATATGATTCAAATATTGTGAATTATAGATGTTAGAAGGGGTAGAAATAGTTGGTAAAAGTAGTAGTAGTAGTAGTAGTAGTAGTAGTAGTTGTAGTAGTAGTAGTAGTAGTAGTAGTTGAAGTAGTTGTTAATGTGGGCAAAAGAAGAGAAAGAAAATGGAAAAGAAATGGTGTTATTGCAGCAAAACACACACACACACACACACACACACACACACACACACACACACACACACACACACACACACACACACACAGGCGGGAAAAAGGAAAAGCGTTTGTCAGGTGGAGAAAACAAGCCTACCATGTTTGTTTATTTGTTCTCTCTCTCTCTCTCTCTCTCTCTCTCTCACGTACACAGAGGCATCCCGTGTACGTATATGTGCGTTTAAGTCGTGTACACTAATTTGGCTCCTATCCCACGTGCTTTCCCTAATGTAAACAAACAAAGGTGACGTCATCGCTGCCTCCACCAATCAGCGGCCGGCGAAGGTAACAGCCGATTGCGTCATCACCCCAACCAGCCAATCAGAGGACGGTAAATATATCCCCCCTTAGTCATCTGTTTAGTCTTATTCGGGCTTTTCTCTCTCTCTCTCTCTCTCTCTATCGACCTCTCTTTATCTCTTGGCTCTCTCTCTCTCTCTCTCTCTCTCTCTCTCTCTCTCTCTCTCTCTCATTACATTTTTCTTCTTCAGAGTTAAATCCTCCTCCTCCTCCTCCTCCTCCTCCTCCTCCTCCTCCTGCGCATCTTCACCTTCTTCCTTTCATCTTCCGCCTCCGCCACCTTCTCCTCTTCTTCTTCCTCTTCTTCCTCCTCCTCCTCCTCCTTCACATTCTTCCACCTCCATCTATTTTCGAGTGGACTGTAATACACTCCTCCTCCTCCTCCTCCTCCTCCACTTGAGTCAGCGCCGCTTGCCATCACACGAAGAAAGAGAGAGAGAGAGAGAGAGAGAGAGAGAGAGAGAGAGAGAGAGAGAGAGAGATTGACGATGAATGTGACTGTGTGTGTGTGTGTGTGTGTGTGTGTGTGTGTGTGTGTGTGTATTCATGATCTCCATTTGCATGCTTATATCTTTCCGAGACAGGGCATGATTATTCTCTCTCTCTCTCTCTCTCTCTCTCTCTCTCTCTCTCTCTCTCTCTCTCTCATTAGATGAATAGGAGTGAAAGCAATGTTCTTGAAGGCAAATTAGAGGAGGAGAAGGAGGAGGAGGAGGAGGAGGAGGAGAAGGAGGAGGAGGAGGAGGAGGAGAAGAAAAAAAATGCAGGAGACAAAATTAATAAAACAAGGGGGGTGGAAATGAGAAATGAGGAGAAACAAAGGAAAAAGAAGAAGAAGAAGAAGGAGGAGGAGGAGATGGAGGTGGAAGAAGAGGGGAAGGAGAAGGAAGATGAGGATGAGGAGGAGGAGGAGGAGAAGAAGGAATTATACGAGAATGAAAGTTATCGGTAAAAGACCATAAGATTAGGAGGAGGAGGAGGAAGAGGAGGAGGAAGAGAAGGAGGAAGAGGAGGAGGAAGAAAAATATAAATAAAAAGAATGAAATACCTTGAGTGACTTCCATCCTTTCACTTCAGCATTAACAACAACAACAACAACAACAACAACAACAACAACTCTCAAGGTACTGGTCGTGAGATGAGGTTGAGACGAGGTACAAAATAAAAATCAATGAGGTTATAAGATAAGAAAAAAAAACAAGAAAAAAAAGAACGCCGCTTAATTAAAAATGCATAAGGTAGGATCCGCAAACAGAATCACAGGTAAACTTCCAAGGTACACACTTAATTATGGCCAGGTGAGGGGGGGAGGGAAGGAAGGAGGGAAGGAAGGGAAGAGGAAGGAAGGAAGGAAGGGAAGGAAGGAAGGAAGGAAGGAAGGAAGGGAAGGTATGGGATGGGATGGGATGGGAAAGGAAGAGAAAGGAAAAGGAAGGGAAGAGAAGGAGAAGGAAGGAAAGGGAACGGAAGGGAAGGGAAAGGAAGGGAAGGGAAGGCAAGGGGAAGGAAGGGAAGGAAGGAAGGGAAAGGAAGGAAGGGAAGGATGCGATGGGAAAGGAAAGGAAGGAAGAAGAAAGGAAGGAAGGGAAGGGAAGGAAAGGAAGGAAGGGAAGGAAGGGAAGGAAAGGAAGGAAGGAAGGGAAGAAGGAAGGAAGGGACGAGAAAGGAAGGGAAGGAAGGAAGGAAGGGAAGGGAAGAAGGGTACGAATGGAGAAAGAAGAGAAAAGGTAAAAATACGATAAATGTGGAAAAAAAAGGAAATGAAGGGAAAGAAAGGGAAGAAAAGGGAAAGAAAGGAAAGGAAAGGGAAGGGAAGGGAGAGGGAACTGCAGTGATGAAACATGGGTAGACAATACCGGAGAGTTATGAGAGGAAAGGAAAGGGAAGGGAACGGAAGGGAAAGGAAGGGAGAGGAAAGGAAGAGAAGGGGAGGGGAGGAGAGAGAAAGGGAGAGGATAGGAGGGGAGGGATAGTGAGGTGAGGGAAGGTTAGGGGAGGGAAAGTAAGGGGGAGAGGAGGGGAAGGAAGGGGAGGAAGGGAGAGGACGAGATGGAAAATAGAAAGGAAGGGAGAGAAGGGACGGGGAGAGGAAGGGATAGAAAGGGATGGAAGGGAAGGGAAGGGAAGGGAAGGGAAGGGAAGGGAAGGGAAGGGGAGGGAAGGGGAGAGGAAGAGATGGAAAGGGATGGAAGGGAAGGGAAGGGAAGGGAAAGGTCAGGTCAAGGGACGTTATCTTAAAGGTCAAGAGGGGAGGGAAGGGGGAGGGGAGGGGAGGGGAGGGAAGGGGCGTTAATAAGAGATGTAGGGACGAGTGAAGGGGAGCTGGTACGAAGGAGAGAGAGAGAGAGAGAGAGAGAGAGGCCTAAGCATTTATATATTTTTTAGGGACAGGAAAAGGGCTTCTCTCTCTCTCTCTCTCTCTCTCTCTCTCTCTGAAATTGGCTTATTAATCAAAATTTTATCATGAATTTTTCACCCTTTTAATATCTAACACACACACACACACACACACACACACACACACACACACACACACACACACACACACAGTCATTCTTCTTTCCCTTCTTTCTTCAATCTTTTCCTTCCTTCTTTCTTTATTTCCTCTTTCTTTCTTTCCTTCCTTCCTTCCTTTCTTTATCTCTCCCTTCCTTCCTTCCTTCCTTCCTTCCCTTCTTTCTTCTCTTCTTTCCTTCCTTCCTTCCTTCTTTTCTTTCCTTTTTCCTCCCTTTTTTCCTTCCTTCCTCTCTTTCATTTCTTTTCTTTCTCTTTCTTTCTTTCTTTCTTCCCTCCTTCCTTCCTTTCTTCCTTTCTTTCTTTCTTTCCTTTCTCTTTTCTTCCTTCCTTCCTTCCTTTTACCTGTACAGACACAACCTAATATATTAAAAAATTCCTCCACCTTTCCTCCACTTTCTCTCCATCTTTCCTCCACCTCCCTTCCTTCCTCTTCTTCCCTCCCCTTCCCTTCCTTCCCCTCCCCTACAATGGAAAATGCGAGGAAGAGAATGGATCATGAGGTAAATGGGGGGAGGAGGGGAGGGGGTACTCTCTCTCTCTCTCTCTCTCTCTCTCTCTCTCTCTCTCTCTCTCTAATTGGATTAAGCCCACTAATATATTCTTTTGATGTGTTTTCCTGTTCGTCGGTTAATCAGTCAATCAGTCAGTCAGTCAGTCAGCCAGTCAGTCAGTCAGTCAGTCAGTCAGTTAGTAGGTCAGTCAGTGGGTCAGTCAGTCAAGTAGTTAGTCGGCAGTTTAGTGGGTACTCAGTTAGTTAGTCAGTCAGTCAGTCAGTCAGTCAGTCTATTAGCAAATCTTTCAATCAGTCAGTCAATCCTTCAGTCAGTCAGTCAGTCAGTCAGTCAGTCAGTCAGTCACAAGGCGATTCACCCAGTTAGTCAGTCAACCGATAAAGGCAATTCTCAGTCATACAATCAGACAATCCATCAGTCACTCAGTCAGTCAGTCAGTCAGTCACTCAGTCAGTCAGTCAGTCAGTCAATCAAAGCGAAGAGTCGTTAGAGCAATCAATCAGGTTAAAATTTATGAGAGAGAGAGAGAGAGAGAGAGAGAGAGAGAGAAGAGGAAAAGAGGAAAACAAGAGGAAGAGGAGAAGAGGAGGAGGAGGAGGAAGACAGGTGAAGAGTAATGATTCAGTAATAACAACTCTCTCTCTCTCTCTCTCTCTCTCTCTCTCTCTCTCTCTCTCTCTCTCTCTCTCTCTCTCTCTCTCTCTCATATTTTCCAGTAATCCTCCTTTTCTCTCCTTCCTTCAAAGCCCTCCTTCCTTTTCTTTCCCATCATTCTCCCCTTCCTTTTCTTTCCTTCCCTTCCCTTCCCTTCATCCTCCACTTCCTTTTCTTTCCCATCATTCTCCCTTTTCTTTCCTTCTCTTCTCTTCCCTTCATCCTCCCCTTCCTTTTCTTTCCCATCATTCTCCCTTTTCTTTCCTTCTCTTCTCTTCCCTTCATCCTCCCCTTCCTTTTCTTTCCCATCATTCTCCCTTTTCTTTCCTTCCCTTCCCTTCCCTTCATCCTCCCCTTCCTTTTCTTTCCCATCATTCTCCCCGTCCTTTTCTTTCCCTTCCCTTCATCCTCCCCTTCCTTCCCATCATCTGTTTCTTATCAATCCTTTTCTTTCCTTCCTTCCTTCCCTTCCCTTCCTTTTTCTTTTCCCATCCTTTTCCCTTTCCCTTTCTTTCCCTTCCCTTCCCTTCACCCTCCCCTTCCGGTCCCCTTCATCTGCTTCTTTCCCATCCTTCTCCCTTTCTTTCTCCTTCTCTCGTCCCCATTTCCTTCCCTTCCCTTCCCATCATCACCCCTTTCATTTCCCATCATCTGCTTCCTTTCCCTTCATTCATCACTTTCCCTTCACCCTTCCCTTCATCTTTTCCCTCCCATCATTTTTCTCTTCTTCTCTTCTTTTCTCTTTCTCTTTTCTCTCCTTATTCCTCCCTTTTCTCCTTCCCTTCTTTCCTCCCTTCTTCCTTCTTCCCCTTCTTCTCTACCTCTTTCTTTCTCTTCCTTTCTCTTCTTCCTCCTCCTCCTCCTCCTCCTCTTTCTACGTGTTCCGTTTCTTCCTTTCTTCCCATTTCCCTTCTTCCCCTTTCTCCTCCTCTTCTTCCTTTTCCTTCCTCCTCCTCTTCCATTCTAAATCCTCTTCTTCCTCTTCTTCTTCTTCTTCCTCTTCTCTTCCATTTTCTCGTCCTCCAAATTTGTCTTTTCTTGCAGAGTTTTGGGGAGGAGGAGGAGGAGGAGGAGGAGGAGGAGGAGGAAAGAGGAGGAAGAAGAAGGAACGTGCAAATCTTCCTTCTTCGCCTGCAGCTTCTCTCTCTCTCTCTCTCTCTCTCTCTCTCTCTCTCTCTCTCTCTCTCTCTCTCTCTCTCTCTCTCGAAAACGCACATACACTCTCTCTCTCTCTCTTTCTCTCAAATCAATACCTTAACTCAACACTCTCTCTCTCTCTCTCTCTCTCTCTCTCTCTCTCTCTCTCTCTCTCTCTCTCTCTCTCTCTCTCTCTCTCTCAAAATAATAGAGAGAAAAACCAAGAGAGAACAAGGGAGAGAAAAAAAGAGAGAGAGAGAGAGAGAGAGAAAGAAACAGGACAATATCTCAAAAAAGGCCAAACACAAACATCTCTCTCTCTCTCTCTCTCTCTCTCTCTCTCTCTCTCTCTCTCTCTCTCTCTCTCTCTCTCTCTCTCTCTCTCTC
>NC_066569.1:8442736-8450236 GCF_024679095.1 Eriocheir sinensis | reverse complement strand
TCTCTCTCTCTCTCTCTCTCTCTCTCTCCAGGTGGACATACAGGTAGGACATCTTTTTCTCTCCCTCCCTCCCTCCTTTCCTCCCTCCCTCCCTCCCTTTGGACACTCGACACTTTTTGGAGGGAGAGGAGGAGGAGGAGGAGGAGGAGGAGGAGGAGGAGGAGGAGGAGGTGTTCGATTTCTGGATTATATCACAGCATACAAGGAGGAGGAGGAGGGGGAGGGGGAGGAGGAGGAGGATGAGGAGGAGGAGGAGGAGGAGGAGGAGGAGGAGGAGGAGGAAAGAAAAAAGGAAAGTACAGGCTAATTCAGAGAGAGAGAGAGAGAGAGAGAGAGAGAGAGAGAGAGAGAGAGAGAGAGAGAGAGAGAGAGAGAGAGAGAGAGAGAGAGACTGGGCGTGACTGTTAGGTGTGGTCCGGAGGAGGAGGAGGAGGTGGAGGAGGAGGAGGAGGTTAGAGGGACAGGTGACGGCTAGACGGAGGAGGAGGAAGAGGAAGAGGAGGCTGTGAAAGAGAGAGAGAGAGAGAGAGAGAGAGAGAGAGTCTGGATCGATCACTATCCTGGCCACCACCTCTCTCTCCTCTCTCTCTCTCTCTCTCTCTCTCTCTCTCTCTCTCTCTCTCTCTCTCTCTCTCTCTCCCTTTCTAATTTTCACCCCTTCCCTTTTCCTCCCTTCACCCTCTTCCTCAATCACCCCTTTCTCTTCCCTTCTTCTCCCCTTTCTTCCCTCTCCCCTTTCCTCCCCCTTTCGCTTCATCTCCTCCCCTTCCCTTTTCTTCTCCCTATTTCTCCTTCACCCTCTTCTTTTCCTCTCCCTTTCTTCTCCCTTTTCATCCTATCCCTTTTCTCCCCTCTCCCCTTTCTCCCTCTTCACCTCCTCTCCTTCCCATTTCTCCTTCACCCTCTTCTTTTTCCTCTCCCCTTCTTCTTCCTTCCATCCTACCCTTTTCTACCCCTCTCCCCTTTCTCCCTTTTCTCTTATCCAGTCTTCCCCTTTTCCTCTTTGTCCTCCCCTTCCCATTTTCTTCCTTTACTTCTTCCCCTTTCTTCTACACCCCTTCATTTTCCTCTCCCCTTCTTCCCATCTTCGTCCCCTTTCTTTCCTCTTCCTTTTTCCCTTCATTAATCCTCCACCCTCCTCCATTTTCTCTTCGTCATCTCCTTCCCCTCCTCCTCTCCCCCTTTTCTTCCTTTCTTCCTCTTTCTTTCTCTTCCCTTCCCCTCTATCACTTATCCACCTTCCCCATTTCCTTTTCATCTTCTTTTTCTATTCTTTTCTTTCTCCCCATTTCTCTTTCACTCCCCTTCCTTCCCTCTCCCATTCTCCCATTTCAATATCCCCTTCCTTCTTCCTCTTTCTCTCTCCCCTCTCCCCTTCATCCCTCCCCCTTCTCTCCATCCCTTTTCTCCCCTCCACCCCTTCCCTTCCCCTCTTTCCTACCTCCTCCTCCTCCCCTCCTCCTCCTTGTTCCTTCCTTACATAACAAACAAACAAACAAACATACAAATTTGAAAGAAACACCCAAATACGCACCTCCTTTGTCTTCATTGAGGAGGAGGAGGAGGAGGAGGAGGAGGAGGTGCTAAGGAAGAGAAGACATGTTTACAGAGGAAGAAGAAGAGGAATAGAGAAGGAAGAAGAAGAAGAAGAAGAAGAAGTGAAGGAAAGGCTGAAGGAGGAGGAGGAGGAGGAATGAAAAGAGACAAAGAAAGACAGAATTGCAATAAAGAATAAAAAGCAAAAGAAGAAAAAAGAAAAGAAAAAGAGCAAGTGTGGGATTAGGAAAAATATTGAAGCATGGAAACACATACAAGCAGGCAGCACACAGCCCCTTGTCCCCTAGCGAGCACGGCCGCGTCAGTAGTAGGAATAACCAGTGTGTGGGGCGCGTCAGACCAAGACTCATGCTGTCAAACGTTTGTGGCTCCTGTTACGAACGTTTTTCAAGGTCAGAGAGGAGATACGACGGGTTGCAATGTCTCTCTTAAACTAGCTACCCATCTCTCCCTCGTGTTATCAAACGTTTGTGGCTCCTGTTACGAACGTTTTTCAGGGCGAGAGAGGAGATACGACGGGCTGTCAAGTAGATATGTCTCTTTCAAACTATCTACCCATCTCTCCCTCGTGTTATCAAACGTTTGTGGCTCCTGTTACGAACGTTTTCCAGGGCGAGAGAGGAGATACGACGGGCTGTCAAGTAGATATGTCTCTTTCAAACTATCTACCCATCTCTCCCTCGTGTTATCAAACGTTTGTGGCTCTTGTTACGAACGTTTTCCAGGGCGAGAGAGGAGATACGACGGGCTGCAATCTGTCTTTCAAACTATCTACCCATCTCTCCCTCGTGTTATCAAACGTTTGTGGCTCTTGTTATGAACGTTTTTCAAGGTCAGAGTGGTTGTCAAGTAGATATGTCTCTTTCAAACTAGCTACCCATCTCTCCCTCGTGTTATCAAACGTTTGTGGCTCCTGTTACGAACGTTTTCCAGGGACAGAGAGGAGATACGACGGGTTGTCAAGTAGATATGTCTCTTTCAAACTATCTACCCATCTCTCCCTCGTGTTATCAAACGTTTGTGGCTCCTGTTACGAACGTTTTCCAGGGACAGAGAGGAGATACGACGGGTTGCAATGTGTCTTTCAAACTAGCTACCCATCTCTCCCTCGTGTTATCAAACGTTTGTGGCTCTTGTTATGAACGTTTTTCAAGGTCAGAGTTGTTGTCAAGTAGATATGTCTCTTTAAAAACTATCTACCCATCTCTCCCTCGTGTTATCAAACGTTTGTGGCTCCTGTTACGAACGTTTTCCAGGGACAGAGTGGAGAAACGACGGGTTGCAATGTCTCTCTTAAACTAGCTATCCATCTCTCCCTTCCATTATCAAACGTTTGTGGCTCCTGTTACGAACGTTTTCCAGGGACAGAGAGGAGATACGACGGGTTGCAATGTCTCTCTTAAACTAGCTATCCATCTCTCCCTTCCATTATCAAACGTTTGTGGCTCCTGTTACGAACGTTTTTCAAGGTCAGAGAGGAGATACGACGGGTTGCAATGTGTCTTTCAAACTAGCTACCCATCTCTCCCTTCCATTATCAAACGTTTGTGGCTCCTGTTACGAACGTTTTCCAGGGACAGAGAGGAGCAAGTCGGATGTCAGAGTGTTTCCCCCGTTCACAGCGCGGAAGCCTTGCAAAACTACCGCCGGGCTCAGGAAACCACCCATAGACATCCCTTCCGCAAGAGCCTTTTGAAATAGATGGACTACGCCTTGGAAGAGTTTGATGATAAGGACCTAAAGGAGGAGGAGGAGGAAATGGAGGAGGAGGAGGTGATGGAGGAGGGTTAGAAAAAGGAGAAAAATGAGGAAATCCAAGAAGGGGAGGAGAAGGAGGAGGAGGAGAAAGGGGTAGAGAGAAAGAAAGGAGGGAAAAAAGAAGAGGAGGAGAAGGAAAACGTGAAAGGGGAAGAGGGAAAGAGAGGAAGGAAAATGAGGGAAGGAGATGAAAAGGGAAGAGAAAAGGAAAGAAAGAAAAGTAAGATGAGGAAAAGGAGGAGGAGCAGGATAAAAAAAGGGAAGAGAAAGAAGAGGAAAGGAAGAAGGGAAAGAGGAAGAGGAGGAGGAGGAGGAGGAGAATAGGGAAGGAAAGGTGAAGTAAAATAAAAAGGGAAGGAGGAGGTGAAGGGGAAAAAGAGAAGGAAAGGAGGGGAAGGAAGAAGGAAAGGAGAAGAAGGAAAAGGGAAAGAGAAATAGAGAAGAAAAGGAGGGAAAGAAAGAAGGGAAGGAGAAGGAGGAAGAAGTGAAGGGGAACAGAGGAGGAAAGGAGAGGAAGGAAGAAGGAAAGGAAAAGAAGGAAAAGGGAAAGGAAAATAAAGAAAAGGAAGGAAAGAAGGAGATAAAGAAGGAGGAGAAGAGGGAGAAGGGGAAACAAGGGAGGGAGGAAAGAAGGAAAGGAAAAGAAGGAAAAGGGAAAGGAAAATAAAGAAAAGGAAGGAAAGAAGAAAGAAAGGAGAAGGAAAAGGGAAAGGAAAATAAAGGAAAGAAGGGAAAGAAAGAAGGGAAGAAGGAGGAGGAAGAGGTGAAGGGGAACAGAGGAGGAAAGGAGTGCAAGGAAGAGGAGGAGGAGGAGGAGGAGGAGGAGGAGGAGGGGGGGGGGGCGTGCACACCTCACGTACTGATTAACACAGACGTGTACCTGCCCCCCTCCCCCCCATCTCCCCTGCCCCCTCCTCCCCCCCATCACGTCTTACCTGAGTTCTCAATCCCTCCTAAACGTGTGTGTGTGTGTGTGTGTGTGTGTGTGTGTGTGTGTGTGTGTGTGTGTGTGTGTGTGTGTGTGTGTGTGTGTGTGTGTGTTTAATTATTCAATGTTACCTGAGCCTGCAATGGTAGTAGCCGTAGTAGTAGTAGTAGTAGTAGTAGTAGTGGTAGTGGTAGTAGCAGTAGTGGTAGTAGTAGTAGTAGTAGTAGTAGTGGTAGTGGTAGTAGTAGTAGTAGTAGTAGTAGTAGTAGTAGTAGTAGTAGTAGTAGTAGTAGTAATAGTAAACCTTCCTACCTATCTACCTCTCCTTCTTCCTCCCTTCTTTCCTCCCTTTCTTCCTTCTCTTCCTCCCTCCCTCCCTTGCATTCCACATTCCAAACATAATTCCAAGTTGATATTCCAAGCTGATTCTTCAACGCTTGATATATAATCCTCTCTCTCTCTCTCTCTGTGTCTGTGTGTGCGTGAGTGCGTGTGTGTAACAAGTATACATGCACACTGATAAGGCGGTCATTATTTTTCTCTCTCTCTCTCTCTCTCTCTCTCTCTCTCTGTATCCCACCGCTGCCAGTGTAACAATCTCTCTCTCTCTCTCTCTCACTACACCTTTAAGCTTTCGTGACCGGGAAGTAAAAATACGCACATAATATGAAAGAGGATTAAACGTACATACAAATAAAGCACGTACACACACACACACACACACACACACACACACACACACACACGACACGGAATAGAATAAAAATAAGAAAATGATTACGAAGAATTATTATACGAAGATCAAGCGATTAAAACAACAATAACAACAATAACAACAGAGAGAGAGAGAGAGAGAGAGAGAGAGAGAGAGAGAGAGAGAGAGAGAGAGAGAGAGAGAGAGAGAGAGAGAGAGAGAGAAAGAGAGAGAGAGAGAGAGAGAGAGAGAGAGCATATATAACCAACACATTCACAAAACAACCACTACCACCACCACTACCACTACCACTACTACTACTACCACTACTACCACCACAGCACCACCACACTACGATCATAAAGAGAGCAAGGTGGAACGAGCTCAAACTACTTAATTACTACCAAACTTAATTAGCTGAAGGGGGCGCCATGAACAGGTGTCAAAAATTGCAGGTAAATGGGAAGGGGGGAGGGGAGGAAGGGGGGGGGAGATGAGAGGGAAGGCAGGATTGGGAGGAAGAGGGAGGGGTGGTGAGCGAAAGGAGAAAGGGGGGAAGGGGATGAAAAGCTGAGGGAAAGGAAGGGAAGACAAGGAGGGGAAGGAAGGGGAGTGGAGGAAAGAAAGGGGAGGGGGAGGAATGGAAGAGTGAGGGGAGGGGAAGGGGGAAGGAGAGGAGAGGGAAGGAGGGAAGGAGAGGGGAGGATATGAAAGGGAAAGAGGGGAAGGAAGGGAAGGAAGGGAAGGGAAGGGGAAGAAGGGGAGGGGAGGGGAGGGGAATTAAATGCAGGGTTGGGTACAAAGGGAATGAGAGAGAGAGAGAGAGAGAGAGAGAGAGAGAGAGAGAGAGAGAGAGAGAGAGAGAGAGAGAGAGAGAGAGAGAGAGAGAGAGAGAGAGAGAGAGAGAGAAGGGGAGAAAGTGAAAGTGAAAAGGAGAGATGAGGGAAGGAGGAAAAGTGGAAAAGGGAGAGAAAGAGAATGGAAGAAGAAGAAGGGTAGAGAAGAGGAAGAAAAAGACAAAAGAAAATTAAAGTAAAGAGGAAAGAGGAGGAGGAGGAAGAGGAGGAGGAGGAGGAGGAGGAGGAGGGAACATACAATTATAACAAACACTACCGAGGGAGGGAGGAAGAGAAGGAGGGAGGGAGGGAGGGAGAGAAGGAGGGAAGGAGGGAGGGAGAGAGATGAAAGGGAGGAGACTGGAGGAAGGAAGAAAGGAGGAAGTAGAACAGGAAGAGAAGGAAAGCAGTTAAAGAGGAAAAAAAGAGACAAAGGAGGAGGAGGAGGAGGAGGAGATAAACGAAGCAAGGAAGGAAGGAAGGAAGGAAGGAGGGAATGAAGGAAAAAGGAATAACGACGGAAGAGAAAGATTGTAAAAGTTTGAAAGGCGAGGAGGAGGAGGAGGAGGAGGAGGAGGAGGAGGAGGAGGAAGAGAAATGACGGCGATGAATGAGGATTAAGAAAGAGAAAAATAACAAAAAAAACAAGAAAATAATAAAGAAAACAAGAAAATAACACAAAACAAAATGACAAAAAACAAGAAAATAACAAAAAAACAAGAAAATAACAAAAAAACAAGAAAATAACAAGAAAATAACAAAAAAACAAGAAAATAACAAAGGAAAAAATAACAAATAAGAACAAGGAAAAAATAACCAAACAAGAAAGAAAATAACAAAAAAAATTACTAAAAACAAGAAAATAACAAAAACAAGAAAATAACAAAAAACAAAAAAATAACAAAAAACAAAGACAAGAACAAGAATAAGATGAACACGAAAATGAAGAAAAAAAGAAAAAAGAAAAACAAGAGAAAGACAACATTTAGAAACACACGAAGAAAAACACGACACAAAGAAAACGACGAAACGGGACACACAAAAAAGAAAACGGGAAGGCAAAGAAAACGACATGCTATTAGAGAAAACGGGAGAGTGCAAAGAAAACGAGAAGACACTTAAAGAAAACGAGAATACCAGAGAATGAAAACTAATGAAAACTGGGAAATAGGAAAGAAAACGGGGAAAAAAAGATAAACACAAACTGAGGAAAAAAAATAGAAAGTGGGAAATTAGGGAAAAGAGAAAACTAAGAAAATGGAAAATTGAGAGAAAACGGAACACTAAAGAAAACGAGAATACTAGCGAAGGAAAACTAATGAAAACTGGGAAATGGGAGAGAAAACGGGAGAGAAAAAATTGAAATAAAAAATAAGAATGAGGAAAACTAAGAAGGAAGGAGGAGGACGAAAGGGAGGGAAGGAAGGAGGAAGGAAGGAAGGGAAAGGAGGAAGGAAGGGAAAGGAGGAAGGGAAGGAAAGGAGGAAGGGAAGGAAATGGAAGGAAGGGAAAAGAGGAAGGGAAGGGGAAAGGAGGGAATTGAAGGGAGGGAGGAAGGAATGGAAGGAAGGGAGGGAAGGAGGGAAGGAAGGGAAGGAAGGAAGGGGAAGAAAGGAGGGAGGGTAGGAAAGGAAGGAAGGAGGAGGGAAGGAAGGAAGGGGAAGAAGGGGAGGGAGGGGTAGGAAAGGAAGGAAGGAAGGGAAGAGGAAGGAAGGAAGGAAGGAGGG
>NC_066569.1:8430236-8437736 GCF_024679095.1 Eriocheir sinensis | reverse complement strand
TGGGATCATTATCGTAAGTCAAAGCGCTCATCATCATCATCATCATCATCATTATTATCATTATTATTATTATTATTATTATTATTATTGTTGTTGTTTTGCTATCTATATGAAGTGCTCTCTCTCTCTCCCTCTCTCTCTCTCTCTCTCTCTCTCTCTCCTCATTCCTCCATTGGCAGTCAGGAGAGATGAAGGGAGGGAGAAGGGAGATAAAGACGGGAAGGAAAAGGAAGGGAGTGACACTGAAGGGAAGGGAGGGAGAAGAAGGGAGATAAAGAAGGGAAGGAAAGGGAAGGGAGTGACATTGAAGGGAAGGGAGGGAGAAGAAGGGAGATATAGAAGGGAAGGAAAGGGAAGGGAGTGACACTGAAGGGAAGGGAGAAGGGAGAAGAAGGGAGATAAAGAAGGGAAGGACAGGGAAGGGAGTGACACTGAAGGGAAGGGAGAAGGGAGAAGAAGGGAGATAAAGAAGGGAAGGAAAAGGAAGGGAGTGACAATGAAGGGAAGGGAGGGAGAAGAAGGGAGATAAAGAAGGGAAGGAAAGGGAAGGGAGGACATTGAAGGAAGGAGGGAGAAGAAGGGAGATAGAAGGGAAGGAAAGGGAAGGGAGTGACATTGAAGGGAAGGGAGGGAGAAGAAGGGAGATATAGAAGGGAAGGACAGGGAAGGGAGTGACACTGAAGGGAAGGGAGGGAGAAGAAGGGAGATATAGAAGGGAAGGAAAGGGAAGGGAGTGACATTGAAGGGAAGGGAGGGAGAAGAAGGGAGATATAGAAGGGAAGGAAAGGGAAGGGAGTGACACTGAAGGGAAGGGAGGGAGAAGAAGGGAGATATAGAAGGGAAGGAAAGGGAAGGGAGTGACATTGAAGGGAAGGGAGGGAGAAGAAGGGAGATATAGAAGGGAAGGAAAGGGAAGGGAGTGACACTGAAGGGAAGGGAGGGAGAAGAAGGGAGATATAGAAGGAAGGAAAGGAAGGAGGACACTGAAGGAAGGGAGAAGGAGAAGAAGGAGATAAAGAAGGAAGGAAGGAGAAGAAGGAGATATAGAAGGGAAGGAAAGGAAGGAGTGACATTGAAGGGAAGGAGGGAAGAAGGAGATATAGAAGGAAGGAAAGGGAAGGAGGACATTGAAGGAAGGGAGGAGAAGAAGGAGATATAGAAGGAAGGAAAGGGAAGGGAGTGACATTGAAGGGAAGGGAGGGAGAAGAAGGGAGATATAGAAGGGAAGGAAAGGGAAGGGAGTGACACTGAAGGGAAGGGAGGGAGAAGAAGGGAGATATAGAAGGGAAGGACAGGGAAGGGAGTGACACTGAAGGGAAGGGAGAAGGGAGAAGAAGGGAGATAAAGAAGGGAAGGGAAGGGAGAAGAAGGGAGATATAGAAGGAAGGAAAGGAAGGGAGTGACATTGAAGGGAAGGGAGGAGAAGAAGGAGATATAGAAGGGAAGGACAGGAAGGAGGACACTGAAGGGAAGGAGGAGAAGAAGGAGATATAGAAGGGAAGGACAGGGAAGGGAGTGACACTGAAGGGAAGGGAGAAGGGAGAAGAAGGGAGATAAAGAAGGGAAGGGAAGGGAGAAGAAGGGAGATATAGAAGGGAAGGACAGGGAAGGGAGTGACACTGAAGGGAAGGGAGGGAGAAGAAGGGAGATATAGAAGGGAAGGAAAGGGAAGGGAGTGACACTGAAGGGAAGGGAAGGGAGAAGAAGGGAGATAAAGAAGGGAAGGGAAGGGAGAAGAAGGGAGATATAGAAGGGAAGGAAAGGGAAGGGAGTGACACTGAAGGGAAGGGAGAAGGGAGGGAAAGGAAGAGAGAGAGAGAGAGGAAGAGGAAGAGAGGAAGAGAGAAAAGTGGATGGAGTCGAAGAGAAAGGGAGATAAAAAGGAAGGAAGGGAGGGAGGAAGTAGAAGGAAAGGGAGAGAAAGAGAGAGAACAGACATGATAAGGAGAAGGAGATAGGTGGAGATAAGAAAGGGGGAGAGAGGAGAATAGGGAGATGGATGCTGGGAGGAGGGAGATGAAGGAGAGAAAGAAGATGATGGAGAGGAGGAGGAGGAGAGAAGAGATGAAAAGGTAGAAGATGAGAGAGAGAGAGAGAGAGAGAGAGAGAGAGAGAGAGAGAGAGAGAGAGAGAGAGAGAGAGAGAGAGAGAGAGAGAGAGAGAGAGAGAGAGATTGTAGTTAGCGAATTAATTGGAAGGACAAGAAATGGAGGAAAAACAAGGACAAGGAGGAAAAAAAGTGGAGATAAAAAAATAATGGGAGGGAGAGAAAAGGAAAGAGAAAAATTAATAAAAAAAACGTGTGTGTGTGTGTGTGTGTGTGTGTGGGTGTGTGTGTGTGTGTGTGTGTGTGTGTGTGTGTGTGTGTGTGTGTGCTCTTGAAAAATGTGGATCAAGAGAAATGTGAGAAGAGGAGGAGGAGGAGGAGGAGGAGGAGGAAGAGGAGGAGAAAAAGGAGGTGGAGGAGGAGGAGGAAAAGTAGGAGTTGAAAGGATTAAGGAGGTAAACACACACACACACACAAACACACACACACACACACACATACACACACACACACACACACACACACAGCTAACTTTAGACCTTTGATGTTTGTTGAGAGATATTTGTAATCAACCAGACCGAGGCCAGTATTGATAGTAGTAGTAGTAGTAGTAGTAGTAGTAGTAGTAGTAGTAGTGGTGGTGGTGGTGGTGGTGGTCAGCATTTCAACTACATAATTACTACAAAAACTACTACCCTAGAATTTTAACTAACATCTCTCTTCAAAACCAAACTGAATCAAATATTTCTTTTCCTTTTCCTCTCTTTCACATATTTCTCCCTTCTTCTACAATTCATCCTCTTCTCTCTTTCTTTAAAATTAGTCTGAATCATTTATTTCTCCTTTTCTTCCTCTCTTTCATATGCTTTTTCTTTCTTTTCTTCTCTTTTTTTCAACCTTCTCCTCCTCCCGAAATTGACCTCTGTTTTGGACACTCCTCTTAATTTTTTTTTTTTTTATAGGAACAGTGATTTGAGGGTTTTTATTCATTATTGTTTTCTTTTTTATTTGTCCTTGATCTGTTTACTGTGAAAAAACATCAAAAAAAATAGCCTGACGATAACTTTTCTGTGTCTAGCGAGAAAGGAGTTAACTCTGACAATGATTAAGGAGAGTGAGGATAGAGTGCTTTGTGTCTGGGAGGAGTAGAAATGAGACGATGATGAGGTTGAGGATAAGGATAACATTTTGAGTGAAGAAAGAAAATAACTAACGATGATTTAGGAGATTGAGGATAACTGGAAGGGATTAACTGAACCACGATTAAGCTAACTGAGGATATTGTGTTTTGAGTCCGGAAGAAGGAAAATTAAGGTAAAAGTGATTAAGTAGAGGATGAGGATGACTGCAACGATGATTTAGGAGATTGAGGATAACTTTTTCTGTGTCTGGACGGAAAGGGATTAACTGTACCACGATTAAGCTAACTGAGGATATTGTGTTTTGGGTCTGGAAGAAGGAAAATTAAGGTAAAAGTGATTAAGTAGAGGATGAGGATGACTGCAACGATGATTTAGGAGATTGAGGATAACTTTTTCTGTGTCTGGACGGAAAGGGATTAACTGTACCACGATTAAGTTAACTGAGAATATTGTGTTTTGAGTCCGGAAAAAGGAAAATTAATGTAAAAGTGATTAAGTAGAGGATGAGGATAACTGTAACGATGATTTAGGAGATTGAGGATAACTTTTTCTGTGTCTGAACGGAAAGGGATTAACTGTACCACGATTAAGCTAACTGAGGATATTGTGTTTTGGGTCCGGAAGAAGGAAAATTAATGTAAAAGTGATTAAGTAGAGGATGAGGATAACTTTAACGATGATTTAGGAGATTGAGGATAACTTTTCAGTGTCTCGAAGGAAAGGGATTAACTGAACCACGATTAAGTTAACTGAGGATATTGTGTTTTGGGTCCGGAAGAAGGAAAATTAAGGTAAAAGTGATTAAGTAGAGGATGAGGATAACTCTAACAATGATTTAGGAGATTGAGGATAACTTTTTCTGTGTCTGGAAGGAAAGGGATTAACTGTACCACGATTAAGCTAGCTGAGGATATTGTGTTTTGAGTCCGGAAAAAGGAAAATAAATATGAAAGTGATTAAGTTGAGAATGAGGATGATTTTGAGTGTGTAGAAAGAAAATAACTTAAGACATTGATTTAGCAAGTTGAAGATAGGTTTTTGTGTCTGGAAGAAGAACTTTGGCAATGATAAAGCAGCGGCCGAGGATAACTTAGTGTAAAGAAAGAGAAATAACCCCCAAGAAAAAAAAACCCCACAATGATTTAGAACTTTGTGTGTAGAAGGAAACCCCTGACATTAATTTAGCAAGTTGAAGATAGGTTTCTGTGTCTGGAAGAATAACAACTTTGGCAATGATGATGCAAAGAGGATAACTTAGCGTGAAGAAAGAAAAATAACCCCCACAATGATTTAGAACTTTGTGTGTAGAAAGGAACCCCTGACATTAATTTAGCAAGTTGAAGATAGGTTTTTGTGTCTGGAAGAATAACAACTTTGGCAATGACGAAGCAAAGAGGATAACTTAGCGTGAAGAAAGGAAAATAACCCCCACAATGATTTAGCAGGCTCAGGATAACTTTGTGAGTCTAAGAGGAATGGAGTGAACTTTGGCAATGATGAAATAGAGAAAAAGGATAACTATTTCTGAATGGTAAGAGGAATAACTGTGAAAATGATTAGGTAGGTCAGGGGTAAGTGGAAAGATGACCTGATGATAGTAAATAAGAATGAGGCTAACTTATTATGTCTGGAAGAAAAACAACAACTTTGGCAATGAAGATAATGGGCTGGGTGCAGATAAATGCTTTTGCGTCCAGAGAGAGAAAAATTAACTGTGACATGATTAAGGGGAGACTGAGGATAACTTTTTTGTATGAAGAAGAAAGAAGAAAATGAGAAGAAAATTAACTGTAACATGATTAAGGAAAACGAGGATAACTTTTTTGTATTAAGTCGAAGAAGAAGAAAGAAAAGAAGAAGAAAAGGTTAAGGAGAGGCTGAGGATGACCTTTTTGTATGAAGAAGAAAGAAGAAAATGAGAAGAAAATTAACTGTGGCATGATTAAGGAAAACGAGGATAACTTTTTTGTATTAAGTCGAAGAAGAAGAAAGAAAAGAAGAAGAAAAGGTTAAGGAGAGCCCGAGGATGACTTTTTTGTATGAAGAAGAAAGAAGAAAATGAGAAGAAAGGAACGTCAGTGTTTATGAAAGAGAAAATTAACTGTAACATGATTAAGGAGAGACTGAGGATAACTTTTTTGTATTAAGTCGAAGAAGAAGAAAGAAAAGAAGAAGAAAAGGTTAAGAAGAGGCTGAGGATGACTTTTTTTGTGTATGAAGAAGAAGAAAAAAGAAGAAAAAACAACACCAGTGATTATGAAAGAGAAAATTAACTGTGACATGATTAAGGAAAACGAGGAAAACTTTTTTGTATTAAGTCGAAGAAGAAGAAAGAAAAGAAGAAGAAAAGGTTAAGGAGAGGCTGACGATGGCCTTTGTTGTGTATGAAGAAGAAAAAAGAAGAAAAAACAACACCAGTGATTATGAAAGAGAAAATTAACTGTGACATGATTAAGGAAAACGGGGATAACTTTTTTGTATTAAGTCGAAGAAGAAGAAAGAAAAGAAGAAGAAAAGGTTAAGGAGAGGCTGACGATGACCTTTTTTTGTGTATGAAGAAGAAAGAAAGAAGAAAGAAAGAAGAAAAAAAGAACGAAAATGATTATGAAAGAGAAAATTAACTGTGACATGATTAAGGGGAGACTGAGGATAACTTTTTTTTGCATGAAGAAGAAAAAAATGCGAAGAAGAACCTCAGGAATTATAGACTTAGGTGTTATGTATAATTGGGTTTAGAAATGCATAACGTGTTGAGAGTTGAAACAAAAGAATAAGTACAGTTGTTTTTGCTTAGAAGGGAAAAGAATTAAGGGGGTGATTATAAAAGGATTAAGTGTTGATCATAACGGGTCCAGGAAAATTAATGTTGGAAGTTTTGGGTGAAATATAACAGCCGAGGATAACTTTTTTGTGTGTCTAGAAGGAGAGAAATTAATTACGGCCATGATGAAGGTGAGTAAGTTTCTTTCTTTTCTTTTTTTTTGTATATGAGTATTTTTTTTTTAGTCTATGAGGATTAAGAAGAAAAATGATGATGATGATGATGATGATGATGATGAAAAAGAACAAGAATAGGAAGAAAAGAGAATGGAAGAAGAGGAAGTTGAAGAAGAAGAAGAAGAAGAAGAAGAAGAAGAAGAAATAGAAAACAAGGAACAACAACAACACAACAAGAAAATGAAGAGAATAACAAAAGAAAACAAGAACAAGATAACGAAGAGGAAGAGGAAGAACGAGAACAATAAAAAACAACAAGAATAGGAAGAAAAGAGAATGGAAGAAGAGGAAGTTGAAGAAGAAGAAGAAGAAGAAGAAAGAGAAAAACAAGGAACAACAACAACACAACAAGAAAATGAAGAGAATAACAAAAGAAAACAAGAACAAGATAACGAAGAGGAAGAGGAAGAACGAGAACAACAAAGACAAGTAGAAGAAAACGAAGAAGAAGAAGAAGAAGAAGAGGAACAAAAAAAAAAACGAGAACATGAAGAAGAAAACGAAGAGCGAGAGAAAGAACAAGAAAAACAAGAAGAAAACTAAGAAGAAGAAGAAGAAGAAGAAGAAGAAGAAGAAAAAGAAGAGCAAAAACAAGAAGAAAGAAAGAGATGAAGAAGAAGAAGAAGAAGAAGAAAACAACAACAACAACAAAACAACAAAAACAAGAAGAAAGAAAGAGAAGAAGAATCACACCACAACATCAAACATCACTTCCACTACTTCCACCTTCCACAACAAAATCCCTATCCACATTTTTTTTCTTTTTTCCTTTTTTCTCCATTCTTTTGACACACACACACACACACACACACACACACACACACACACGTTTTTATCTATTTAATTTTCTTTACACATACAATTTATCTACCACCTCCCCCCTCCCCCCCTCCCTCCCCCTCCTCCCCCCCACGCCCCCCTTACATGTGTTCCCGCGCCCCCCTGGTTTTAATTTTATTTTTTTCTTTCTTTTTTTCTTTTTTTACATACTGTCCTCTCTCCACAGGTGTTCCGAGGCACCTGCGTAACGCACACACACACACACACACACACACACACACACACACACACACACACACACACACACACACACACACACACACTTTCGCCTCTCGTCATAAGTATTGCTAAGGGTTGTCTATCTTTTTTTTCTTTCTTTCTTTCTTTCTTTCTTTTCTAATCTCGCTAATTATTTCCATATTTTCCTCTTTAGATTCCTCCTTCTCCTCCTCCTTTTTCTTCTTCTTCTCCTTTTTCTTCTTTTTCTTCTTCTCCTCCTTTCCTTTTTTCTTCTCCTCCTCCTTTTTCTTCTTT
>NC_066569.1:8415236-8417736 GCF_024679095.1 Eriocheir sinensis | reverse complement strand
AGAAGAAGAGATGAGGTAGAACAGGAAGAACAGGAAGAACAGAACATGAACAGCACCAAAAAGTAAAATAAAGATACATAAATACTAGAAGGAAAACAAATACACAATAAAAGGAAGAGAAAGATTAGGATGAACAAGATGAAAGGAGAGAGAGGAAAGAGAGGATGAAAGAAGTTAATTAAGGAAGAAGAGGAAGGGAGGAGATAGAACAGGAAGAACAGGAAAAACAGAACATGAACAGAACCAAAAATAAGAAAATAAAACATAAATACTAGAAGAAAAACAAATACACACAAAAAAGAAGAAAATATGACATAGAACAGTAAGAACAAAAACAAGAAAAAAAAAGAAGACAATGCGATAGAACAGTATAAGAAAAACAACAAGAAAAACAAAACAAAAAACATGACCAACAAAACAATAGGGAAAATAAATTAAATAACAAAACAAAACAAACACACAAACAGCGAATACAAGACCGAGACCAAAACAAAAGCCGAAACCCTTCATACATAACCTTACCTGAGGAGCCTTCGTGTTGAGGTGACCTGATGACTGCGTGACCTGACCTGCTAGGGCTGTACTGTGACCCGGAAGTAATAGTAGAGTTGCAATTCTGAAAAAAAGGAGAAAAGTGAAATATTAATAAGTAAAAGTAAGGAAAGAGTGAATATGTCTTTCTTATGTATTGTTTATATGGGAGGCGTAGAAAAATCATTGTCGAAAAGTAGAAGAAGAAGAAGAAGAAGAAGGAGAAGAAGAAACAAGAAAACGAACAGAAAAAGTAAGAAAACATGAAAAAGGAAAATGAAGAAAAACTGAAAATAAAAGGAATAAGGAAAAGAAAAACATCTCGAAAAGAATGATCTAGAAGATACAGAATAATAAGAACAAGAAGGAACAAGAAGTAAATGAAGGAAAAAATGATATGATAAAGAAAAAAGAAAAAGAAAAGGAAGAAAATTAAGAAGAAAACGAAGAATATTTAATAGGAAACGAAAAAATTAAAATATGAAAAAAAAGAAAAATATGAAAAACGCCTGAAGAAAAAGAAGAAAAATGTGTAAATAAAATGAAAAGGAAGAAAATTAAGAAGAAAACGAAGAATATTAATAGGAAACGAAAAAATTAAAATGAAAAAAGAAAAATATGAAAAACACCTGAAGAAAAAGAAGAAAAATGTGTAAATAAAATGAAAAGGAAGAAAATTAAGAAGAAAACGAAGAATATTAATAGAAAACGAAAAAATAAAATATCTAAAAAATAAAAATATGAAAAACGACTGAAGAAAAAGAAGAAAAACATGAAAATAATATGAAAACGTTAAGATCGAGAGAAAAACAAAGATGAAAAGGAAGAAAAAGAAGAAATAGGAGATACAGAAAAATAAGGGAACGAGGAGCAAGATGAAATCAATGAAGAAAAAACGAAGAAAAAAAGAGAAGCAATAGTTAATAGTCTGTCTGAAGAAAAGGGAAGAAAATAACGTTTAAATAAAGAATAATAATGATAAGAAGGAAAGAGTAGGTATATTTTTTTTTCTTTAGTTTGTGTGGGAGGAGAAAGAGAACGGATGGGGAGGGAAGAAGAAGAAGAAGAAGAAGAAGAAGAAGAAGAAGAAGAAGAAGATGAGGAGGAGGAGGAAGAGGAGGATGACGATGATGATGAAGTGGATTAAAAAGAAGCAAAGAAGAAGATGAGGAAGAATGTGCAGGAGGAGGAAGAGAATGGATGGGGAGGTTAAGAGAAGAAGAAGAAGAAGAAGAAGAAGAAGAAGAAGAAGAAGAAGAAGAAACAAGAACAAGAAGAACAAGAAGAGGCAGAAGAAGAAGAAGAAGAAAGATAAACCTACAAACAACAACAACAACAACAACAATAAGGAAAAAAACTTGCGAATGAAAGAAATAGAAAAAAAAAAGAACGGACGAAAGAAAGAAAAAGAAAATAAACGAAAGAAAGAAAGAATTAGAAGAAAACCAAAAGAAATATTGACTTCGAAAAAAAAAAAAAGAAGAAAAACAAACTGAAGAAAAAAGAAAACAAAGAAGAAAAAAAGATACAAATAAAAAAATAACGTAACACAAAGAAACAAAAGAAGAAAGAAAGAAAAAGGAAGAAAAAAAGAGAAAGAAAGACAAAGAAAGACAAGAATAAAAAGAGAGAGAGAGAGAGAGAGAGAGAGAGAGAGAGAGAGAGAAAATGGAGTGTCTTCCGCCTAAATCTTGACCCTCGAAATTAAATGAGAGAAAAAGGAGGAACATAAAGAGGAGGAGGAGGAGGAGGAGGAGGAGGAGGAGGAGGAGGAGAGAGAAAAAGAAGAAGGAAAAAAAGATAAGAAAAATATAATAGCAATGAACAAAATAATACAAAAAAAAAGAAATAATTGAAACAGGAGTAAAAAGAAATAGAGGAGGAAGAAGAAGAGGAGGAGGAGGAGGAGGACGATAAAGAGAGAAATAAAGATACAGAAGAAAGGAGAAGAACAAAGAGAGAAAGTGAA
>NC_066569.1:8400236-8410236 GCF_024679095.1 Eriocheir sinensis | reverse complement strand
GGAGGGGGAAGAGGAGGAGGAGGAAACATGGAAGGAGGAAGAAGAGGAAGAGGAGGAAGAGGAGGAGGAGGAGGAAACAAGTGACGTCATTTTCATAACCAGGTAAATGTTTGCTTTAATTCCTCCGTTTTCTTTTTTTTCATTTTTACCGGAAGAAACGAAATTAATGGAAAACTAAAGAAAATAATATTGAAACTCCTCCTCCTACTCCTCCTCCTCTTCCTCCTCCTCCTCCTCCTCTTCCTCCTCCTCCTGATCCTCTCCCTCCTTCCTCTCTTCCTTACACCCTCGTTTTCCTTCTCCTTCTCTTCCTCTTTTTCCAGCTCCTCCATTTTTCCCTCTTCCTCCTTCTTCTTCTCCTCCTCCTCCTCTTCCTCCTTTCTTTCTTCTTTACACTTTTTCCCTGCTCCTTTTCTTTATTTCCAGCTCTTCCATTTCCTCCTCCTTCTCCTCCTCCTCTTCCTCCTCCTCATCATCATCATCATATTCCTCCTCTTCCTTCTTTCCTTCTCTTCCTTTCTTCTTTTCATATTCTTCAATCTTCTCCTCTACCAACTCCTCTTCTTCATCTCCCTATTTTTCATCTCTCCTTCCGAAATCCTTTTAACTAGGCCTACTATCAAATATATGCGTGTGTGTGTGTGTGTGTGTGTGTGTGTGTGTGTGTGCAAATATAACCGTGACCTGGTACACCTCGAATTCCTGTTTATCACAACCTGTCATGTGTGTGTGTGTGTGTGTGTGTGTGTGTGTGTGTGTGTGTGTGTGTGTGTGTGTGTGCCGGAGGAAAAAGAAAAAAAAGGGGGAGGAAAAAGAGGAAAAAAAGGATGGAAGTAGGGAAAAGATGAGAGAGAGAGAGAAAGAGAGAGAGAGAGAGAGAGAGAGAGAGAGAGAGAGAGAGAGAGAGAGAGAGACCTACAGACAGACTGACACAGAAGACTGACCATCCTCCTCCTCTTCCTTCCTCCTCCTCCTCCTCCTCCTCCTCCTCCTCCTCCTCCGTTGAAGAATGTATAAGATGCTTCCTCATGGTAACTTACGCTTCCCTTTAAACCTCCTCCTCCTCCTCCTCTTCCTCCTCCTCCTCCTCCTCGATAGCTTTACTTATTCAGGGGTGGGAGGAGGGGGGGGGGCTGAGGGAAAGAGGGGAAAGAGAGGAGGAGGAACGAAAGGTAAAAGCATGTGGGAGGAGGAGGAGGAGGAGGAGGAGGAGGAGGAAGGAATGACGGGAGAAAGGAGAGGGTTAAGTGAAGGAGGAAGAGGAGGAGGAAAGGCGGGTCTACTTTATTTAGGAAGGAAAGAAGGAAGGAAGGAAGGAAGGAAGGAAGGAAGGGAGAGAGAATAGGGAAAAATGTGAAACGAAGAGGAGAGAGGAGAGAAAACTGATGCAGGAAAGAGAAGGAAAAAAGGAAAAGAACGAAAGAGAGACAGGAAGGAAAAATAAAACGAATATAAAGAGAATGGAAGGAAGGAGAAGAAGGAGAGGGGAAAAACTAAGAAAGGAGGAAGAAGCAGGAAGGAAGGAAGGAAGGAAAAAAAGAAAGAGAGACAGGAAGGAAAAATAAAACGGATATGAAGAGGATGGAAGGAAGGAGAAGAAGAGAGGGGAAAAAGCTGAGAAGGGTAAGAGGAGGAAAAAGGAAGGAAGGAAAAAAAGAAAGAAAGAAAGTTAAATAAACGGGGATATGAAGGAAGGAAGGAGAAAGAGAGGTAGAAGGAGAGAATGAATGAAGGAAGGAAGAAAGGAAGGAAAAAATAAAAAAAGAATGTAAAACGGACACAAAGAGGAAGGAAGGAAGGAAAGTGGAGGAGGAGGAAGAGAGAGGAGATAAAATAAAAAAAGAAAGGAAGCTGGGAAGGAAGGGAGGAAGGAAGGAAGAAGGGAAGGAAGGCAAAAAGGAAGGAGGGAAGAAATGAGTGAAGGAAGGAGAATAGGAAGGAAGGAAGGAGGGAAGGAAGGAAAGGACAAAAACAAACAAAAGAAAGAAAAGAAGGAAAAAAGATGAGGATGGAAGTAAGGAAGGAAAACAGCAAAGAAGTAAAATAAAGAAAGAAAATAGAAAAATAAAAGAAATGAAGAGGATGGAAAGAAGAAGGAGGAGAGAAGAGAGGAGATAAAACTAACAAATCAAAAGAACCAAGACTAATAGAGAGGAGGAGGAGGAGGAGGAGGAGGAGGAGGAGGAGGAAGAAGATAAACGAGAGAGGGGAGGGGGGTAGGAGGAAGAGGGGAAGAAGGAGCTTTGAAGTGAAGGGAAGGAAGGGGAAACAAATATATATAAAAAAATAATGTAAATAAAGAAAAAAATAAATACCATCACTAAAATTATAAAAAAATAATGTAAATAAAGAAAATAAATAAATACCATCACTAAAATTATAAAAAAATAATGTAAATAAAGAAAAAAATAAATACCATCACTAAAATTATAAAAAAATAATGTAAATAAAGAAAAAAAAATACCATCACTAAAATTAAAAAAAAAAATCATGTAAATAAAGAAAAAAATAAATACCATCACTGAAATTATAAAAAAAATAATGTAAATAAAGAAAATAAATAAATACCATCACTAAAATTAAAAAAAAAAATAATGTAAATAAAGAAAAAAAAATACCATCACTAAAAATATATAAAAAAAAATAATGTAAATAAAGAAGAGAAATAAATACCATCTCTAAAATTACCTTTCCTCTCCACCTTGATGCTTTAATTACTCCCCTACCTGCCCTTACCTGCGCTTAACTTAAAAGGCCCCGGCGCACCTATCTCCCTACCTGTCCATCTTCTCACCTGCCGTGCCGCCTACCTGTGTGTATTTCGGTCTGTCTATCTATAACTCTAACACCTGTTTATCTCAGTACCTGCTTATCGCTACCTGCTTATCGTGACAGCATAAAGGTAGAATGTTTTTTTTAAGTTTGTTTAGGCAAGGACAGTTTTTTTAGGTTCCTTTAGGCAATCCACCCGAAATTGACCTCTCCTTTGGCCATTCATCTAGTCTCTTATATAGGAGCAGTGATTAGTGGGCTGAATAATTGAAATGGAACTGCAAAACATAAAAGCCTATTAGCTATCCGACATATATGAAGTCAGTTTGGGTTAAATAACTTGTTTACGTGTATAGCTAGAATATAAACCATCCCCATACCTATCTTGCCCTCTTAACGCATTCATTTATAAAGGATAATAAAGGATATATGAAGTCAGTTTGGGTTAAATAACTTGTTTACGAGTAGGCCTATAAATAGAAAATAAACCATCCCCATACCTATCTTGTCTTCTTAACACATTAATTTATAAAGGATAATATACCCAATCACACTAACATAACCCAATTAGCCTACGTGGTCTTGTAATTACAGTAAACAAACAATCAAGCATGTATTAAGATTCATTAGGTATTATTTTTAACATATGGGAAGTCACAAAAAAGTTCAGTCTATTCTTTGGAGATGATGATAACGATGATGATGATGATGATGATGATGAGAGATAGGCCTATATAATGTTAATCCGAACCTCTTCACAACACTGCTGCATCGCTCCCAATTTATTTACTTATTTATTTATTCTTTACAGCAGAGGAGTCAGTTCAAAGGCATAAAAAAGAGGAAACAAATGCGCAAAAAAAAGCCCGCTAGTCACTGCTCCTTACATCACCGTCCCCCTCTCTCCCTCATATGTCATCCACGCACTATTTCAAACTGTGTATCAAATATTCTGTAGACAACATTAAATAAGGAATTGGCAGAGGTGGGAGGGAAGAAGGGGGGGAGGGAAAGAGGGGAAAGAGAGGAGGAGGAACGGAAGGTAAAAGGGGGGGGTGAGGGAAAGAGGGGAAAGAGAGGAGGAACGGAAGGTAAAAGGGGGGGTGAGTGGAGGGAAAGAGGGGAAAGAGAGGAGGAACGGAAGGTAAAGGGGGGAGGTTGAGGAAAGAGGGAAGAGAGGAGGAACGGAAGGTAAAAGGGGTGAGGAAAGAGGGAAAGAGGAGGAACGGATGGTAAAGAGGGGAGGGTTGAGGAAAGAGGGAAAGAGAGGAGGAACGGATGGTAAAAGGGGAGGTTGAGGGAAAGAGGGAAAGAGAGGAAGAACGGATGGTAAAAGGGGGGGTGAGGAAAGAGGGAAAGAGAGGAGGAACGGATGGTAAAGGGGGTGAGGAAAGAGGGGAAAGAGAGGAGGAACGGATGGTAAAGGGGGGTGAGGAAAGAGGGGAAGAGAGGAGGAACGGATGGTAAAAGGGGGGGAGGAAGAGGAGGAACGGATGGTAAAAGGGGGTGAGGGAAAGAGGGGAAAGAGAGGAGGAGGAACGGAAGGTAAAAGGGGGGGAGGGTTGAGGGAAAGAGGGGAAAGAGAGGAAGAACGGATGGTAAAAGGGGGGGGGGGGGTGTTGAGGGAAAGAGGGGAAAGAGGAGGAACGGAAGGTAAAGGGGGGAGGGGTGAGGAAAGAGGGGAAAGAGAGGAGGAACGGATGATAAAAGAGGGGGAAGGTTGAGGGAAAGAGGGGAAAGACAGGAGGAAAGGATGGTAATAGGGGGGGGGGGGGTGAGGGGAAAGAGAGGAGGAACGGATGGTAAAAGAGGGGGAGGGTTGAGGGAAAGAGGGGAAAGAGAGGAGGAACGGAAGGTAAAAGGGGGGGTGAGGGAAAGAGGGGAAAGAGAGGAGGAGGAACGGAATGTAAAAGAGGGGGAGGGTTGAGGGAAAGAGGGGAAAGAGGAGGAACGGAAGGTAAAAGGGTGGGGGAAGGTTGAGGGAAAGAGGGGAAAGAGAGGAGGAACGGATGGTAAAAGGGGGGTGGGGGGGGTGAGGGGAAAGAGAGGAGGAGGAGGAGAGAATGTAAAGGGGGGGGTTGAGGGAAAGAACCAGAACTCAAGAGAGGAGGAACGAAGGTAAAAAGGGGAGAGGAGAGAAGGAGAGGAGGAGGAGGAGGAAAGGAAGGGGGGAGTGGAAGAAGAAAGGAGGAGAGAGGAGGAGGAAATAAGGAAGGTCGAACAATATCAATAAAACAATAAGAGTAAGTAGATAAAAATATGGTATAGATAACACTGATAAGAGCCGTATTACTTGACATTTCGCCGCCCAAAAACACATTTGACAAGGCTTTCATAGGAGTTGTGGGCATTTTCAGGGGTAGTTTTATGACCCCAGTGGTAGTTTGACCCTTATGCTGTACCATGAACCTAAAGAAACACATATTTGACAAGGCTTTCATAGGAGTTGTGGGCATTTTCAGGGGTAGTTTTATGACCCCATTGTTAGTTTGACCCTTCTTCTGTACCATGAACCTAAAGAAACACATATTTGACAAGGCTTTCATAGGAGTTGTGGGCATTTTCAGGGGTAGTTTTATGACCTCAGTGTTAGTTTGGCCCTTATGCTGTACCATGAACCTAAAGAAACACATATTTGACAAGGCTTTCGTAGGAGTTGTGGGCATTTTCAGGGGTAGTTTTATGACCCCATTGTTAGTTTGACCCTTATGCTGTACCATGAACCTAAAGAAACACATATTTGACAAGGCTTTCGTAGGAGTTGTGGGCATTTTCAGGGGTAGTTTTATGACCCCAGTGTTAGTTTGACCCTTCTTCTGTACCATGAACCTAAAGAAACACATATTTGACAAGGCTTTCGTAGGAGTTGTGGGCATTTTCAGGGGTAGTTTTATGACCCCATTGTTAGTTTGACCTTTCTTCTGTACCATGAACCTAAAGAAACACATATTTGACAAGGCTTTCATAGGAGTTGTGGGCATTTTCAGGGGTAGTTTTATGACCCCAGTGTTAGTTTGACCCTTCTGCTGTACCATGAACCTAAAGAAACACATATTTGACAAGGCTTTCGTAGGAGTTGTGGGCATTTTCAGGGGTAGTTTTATGACCCCAGTGTTAGTTTGACCCTTATGCTGTACCATGAACCTAAAGAAACACATATTTGACAAGGCTTTCGTAGGAGTTGTGGGCATTTTCAGGGGTAGTTTTATGACCCCAGTGTTAGTTTGACCCTTATGCTGTACCATGAACCTAAAGAAACACATATTTGACAAGGCTTTCATAGGAGTTGTGGGCATTTTCAGGGGTAGTTTTATGACCCCAGTGTTAGTTTGACCCTTATGCTGTACCATGAACCTAAAGAAACACATATTTGACAAGGCTTTCGTAGGAGTTGTGGGCATTTTCAGGGGTAGTTTTATGACCCCAGTGTTAGTTTGACCCTTATGCTGTACCATGAACCTAAAGAAACACTCATAAGAACACGACTGATCCCCTCTTTGACCTTTAGAAATAGTTGATGGTAGTGAATAAGCAAAAGTAAGTCAAGACATGTGTGTGTAAATTAGACGTTAATAAAGGGTAAAGGTCCAGTTTAACTCCGGCGCCTTAATTCTGGTCTAATTTCTTCCAAACCTTCACAAAACAAACTGAATAAAAGTGGTGTTGTTATTAGGAAGGAAGATGAATTTCGAACACTCGCCGATGCAATATACAGACCAAGATCAATAGAATATAGCGTCTATTCTCTTGATCTTGATACAGACCTTTGTGACGCGTGTTCCAGCTCCACACAAAGACTCAAGCAGCCGTTTTTACCACACAGCCAGGCCATTAAAAAGCATAGTCCCAAGCAATAACGTACAACCAGCCATGGGTCAGTCACTAGGCAGCTGGGCACAGAGAGCGAGGTGGTATGGAAAGATGGCAATGAGGAAAGGAGAGAAAAGAGAAGATAGAAAAGATGGAAAGAATAAGTTTGAATGCATGAAGAGAAGGGGAAAGACGAGAAGGATCAGAAAAGATTAACCCAACACTAACCGAACCTAACATTCGGAAAAAAGTAAATATGTATGGAAAGTTGGCATGAGGGAAGAAGAGAAAAGAGAGGAAGATATAAAAGGAGGAAAGAAGAAGTTTGAATGCATGAAGAGAAAGGGAAAGACAAGAAGGATCAGAAAAGATTAACCTAACACTAACCAAACCTAACATCCGGAAAAAAGTAAATATGTATGGAAAGTTGGCATGAGGGAAGAAGAGCAAAGAGAGGAAGATAGAAAAGGAGGAAAGAAGAAGTTTGAATGCATGAAGAGAAGGGGAAAGACAAGAAGGATCAGAAGATTAACCTAACACTAACCAAACCTAACATTCGGATAAAGTAAATATGGAACTAAATACTTTACGAACTTTATGACACCCGCAAGTACCAACCGTGTGTGACGAACCGTTCAGTTAATAATAAACAACAGTCTATCATTTATTTATTGAGCTGCCTCGCCATATTGGTTTTCCCGCGCCTTCCAATCGTCTGCTAAGTTTGCTATTGTCAGATGCTCCCACCCCTCACACACATTATTTTCAAAGGCCAAGAAGGAGGTTAATCGAGTTCTAATGAGTGTTCTTTTAGGTTCACGGTACAGAAGAAGGCTCAGACTACCGCCAGGGTCATAAAAGTACCCCTGGAAAGGCACTAAACTCCCACGAAAGACTAGTAAATTACGTGTTCTTGGGAGCAGAAATGTTTAAAAATCGCCATAAAAGTACCCCTGGAAAGGCACTAAACTCCCACGAAAGACTAGTAAATTACGTGTTCTTGGGCGCAGAAATGTTTAAAAATCGCCATAAAAGTACCCCTGGAAAGGCACTAAACTCCCACGAAAGACTAGTAAATTACGTGTTCTTGGGCGCAGAAATGTTTAAAAATCGCCATGGTTTGAAGAGAATAATACTTAAGTCCCTGCAGCTGCTCACATGCTCCAAACTTTACTTGGTGACATTAGGAAATATTAATGTGGCAGTACTCACACTGATATAGTCGGTGGAGGAGTGTGAGGAACAACGGGGGAAGGACGTAAAGGCGAGGAGAGAAATTTAATGTCGTGAAGTGGAGGTCCCGCGTCTGACATGTCACTCACATGCAAATCGCTGGGCGCATGATTCACTCATTTTTCTTGTTTTTATTCTCTGTTGCATGCTAGACTTATATAACATGGCTTCTTTATATTATTTTAAAGTTTTTAACCCGTACGGTACCGGCCGATTTAAATATTTTTGGCTTGCCCAGTACCGGCCTTTTTTTTTGGCTTAAAAATGTTCCATGTGATGGGAAAAATGGAAAAAATAAGAAAAAAAACATGTCATAGGCCTACTTTTAGCAGAACTCAATGAAATGTTACCACGGTGTGGCTGGAAACGGCCCCTGTACGTGATCGATGGTTTATGGAGGATTTGACAAGTGACAGAGGCCAGGTAGCCCATTTTTGTTGCACACAGGTGTAAGATACTCCAGAGAGCACCATTTCATGGGGTATGAGTGTGGGATTCTCAGAATTTTCAGGACAGTAGAATCTCGCGTTACAGAGGCGGCTCAGTATAGCCTATATCCTCATCTGGCACATAATCCTTGTCCGAACGAGAGTCTGAGAGTGTTCCCACGTCTTCTTCAGATGAGGAAACCTCAAACTCAAAGTCTATCGCCATATGGCAAAACGAATGGGCCGCCGAGACATTGTTTACACTTGGTTTTGATCCTGATCTTGATGTCACAGGTGGCTTTTGATTCCTCCCCAGGCTTGGTTAATGTTGCCAATGCTACAAGCGCACTCGCGTTCTGGAAAAGATGTGGTGTGTAAGAAATAAGGAATAAGATGATTTGTAAAGGATACTGCTGGTTTTGTTTTTATTTTTACAGGTTGTGCCGATATGAAGGCCTGACTCTCCAACGGGTCACCTGTACAGCAAGAGCAAGAGCAAGTGTTGTCATTGTCTGCAGCAATCTCTGTAGCAAAAATAAACCACAACAACAACAACAACAACAACAAAAATAAACCCGTTACATCGACTGTAACAGTGTTTAGCAAGCCCGACGCGTATACGCGTCGCTAGTACTGTACGGGTTAATCACTTATTTTTCTTTATTTACTGTTATTCACTCTCGCTTGGCGAATATTTATTATCCATTTGTGTTGTGTTACTTATATTGTTGTCTCTTTTTTTTTTCTTTTTTTTTGTATTTTCGTTGGGGATGTACCCCAGGGGAGGAAGGCGGTGCATGCCGCGCCACCCCCAGACGGCTGGTAGAGAGATGCCCAGTTCATTCAAGTGGAGGAGGCCCAGCAACGGGGCTGGGGGTGTCGGAAAGAGCCCACCTTTCCACTCCCGATGGCACCGGGTAGGACACGAACCTATACGCTCCAGCATCCCGCCGGAGCGCAAGGCGGAGACTCTACCACTGGACCACGGGAGCTTTTTATTTGTCTGTCATTTAAGGCGGCTTTACGCCTGGCAATTCCTGGCCGGCAACACAGCCGCGACGATCTAGCGGCTAGACCGGCTGCCGCTGGTGCTCTCGGGAGCATCATCTCGGGGTGATAAGGATGGAAGGATGGCGTCAGGGAAAGAAGGAAAAAAAAGTGAGGAAGATATATAATTTTAAGATAGAAGGAAGAAAAAGGTATAGGATGGAGTAGCTACCGTAGAATAATAGACAGGCCAGTACCTCTATATGTCTTTTTTATTGAATTGCATGAAAGAAGACTAGCTATATTTTATTTTGATATCTCCAGGAGACACAATTTTAAATAACCTGTTTACGTGTATAAGTAGAAAATAAATTATCCCCATACCTAAATATTGTCCTCTTAAAACATTAATTTAGATATGATAATATACACAATGACATTAACTTAATTAACCCAAATACCATACGGGGTCTTATGTTACAGTAAAAAAAAATCAAGCATGTATTAAGATTCATTGGGTATTATTTTAACATACGGGGAGTCACAAAAATAGATCAGTCTGCCATTCTTAGCAGAGAGATATGATGATGATGATGATGATGATGATGATGTTATGTACGTGACGAGAGAGAGATATGATAATGTTATATCCGTACGTGTGGCACTGGAAAAGATAAGATAGTTATATAAAGATGTAAACGATCTTATGGGAAATTGACGTGAGGCGGACACAGCATAGCAGAAAAAAGATAAGGAAGGCGATAACGAAA
>NC_066569.1:8293837-8322421 GCF_024679095.1 Eriocheir sinensis | reverse complement strand
CTGGTAGTGGACGTGATGCTGTGAGGCTTAAGGGGCTATTACACTGGGCAAATTTTCCGTGGATCTTCAGTCAGACCACAATTTCCGCTAGCGTGGTTTTCATTTGTTTCTTGTTATTCCTGATGATGATGATGGGGAGTAATACCGTCGTCCTTCGGTGAAATCTACCGTAGCTTGAGAAGATCGTGGACACGTCGGAAAATCATGGAAATTGAGAACCACGCCAGCGGAAATCGTGGTTTGACTCAGATCCACGGAAAATTTGCCCAATGTAACAGCCCCTTTGCACAGACACACACCACTCACTCCTGTAAGAATTGTGTATATAAATGTTTAGTGTGTGTGTGTGTGTGTGTGTTTTGATAAGGAAAATAACTAAAAAATGTTAAAATAATCCTCTGAATCATCATACACTTGAATAACTGGAATTTGAATGTGGTTTTATATCTGTGGATGTCAGTGACGGATATGAAAGAGCAATTCCTATATGAAAGAACAGTTACTACATACGGAAATCCTTGTCTGGTGCCCGTATTACAAGCTCTTCCTTTCTTGGCCATTCCCTTGACATTAGTTTCATCCTGTTCCCTACAAGCTCGTTATGCACACGTCAACAACTCATTACGTTTGGTAGGAAAAATTTGTTGTACATATAGCAAGATAATGGTGTTGGATTCAAAGGTGTGATAGTTCAGGGAGAGCCAAGAGTACTGTACAAGCTCCTGTTGGCTCCTGTTCCCTACACACTAGTTATGCACACGTCAACAACTCAGTACGTTTGGTAGTAAAAATTTGTTGTACATGTAGCAAGATAATGGTGTTGGATTCAAAGGTGTGGTAGTTTAGGGAGAGCCAAGAGTAGTGTACAAGCTCCTGTTGGCTCCTGTTCCCTACACACTAGTTATGCACACGTCAACAACTCAATACGTTTGGTAGTAAAAATTTGTTGTACATATAGCAAGATAATGGTGTTGGATTCAAAGGTGTGGTAATTCGGGGAGAGCCAGGAGTACTGTACAAGCTGCTGTTGGGTCTGTGATGGTAACAGCTCTCTAAGTACTATAGCAAGAAAATGTCATTGGAAGTGAAGTTTGTGGAATTCAATGAAGACAGAAAATAGTTAACTTGGTGTATGTGATGTAATAACTCACATTTCTTAGTAATAACTGATGTCCCTTGCTAGTAACTGACATCTCTTGCTAGTAATGATATCTTGTAGTAATAACTGACATCTATTTCTAGTAAGTGACATCTCTTGCTAGTAATGATATCTTGTAGTAATAACTGACATCTATTTCTAGTAAGTGACATTCCCTGCTAGTAAGTGACATCTCTTGCTAGTAACTGACATCTCTTGGTAAGGGAGAGCTTGGCATACGAGTGTTGGCGTTCAATGTGAGTTTTTGATAATAATAGATATATATACATGTATATATATATTCTTTTCTCTGTGGTGTAAATACATTGTACATACATAAATACACTTTGTCTATATACACAAAGTTAATGGAGTGTTTCAAAGAGATTTCTGGGCACTGACTCATGTAATTTGGTGCAACATGAGAATAATATAGAAAAGTTAGCCATATATTTTTTCCTCATTGCGGGCATAAATACACTCTGTCTATATAGCCTATACAAAGTTAATGGAGTGTTCCAAAGAGTTTCTGGGCACTGACTCATGTAATTTGGTGCAACATAAAGAGAATAATGTAGAAAAGTTAGCCATATATTTTTCCTCATTGTGGGCATAAATACACTCTGTCTATATACACAAAGTTAATGGAGTGTTCCAAAGAGTTTCTGGGCACTGACTCATGTAATTTGGTGCAACATAAAGAGAATAATGTAGAAAAGTTAGCCATATATTTTTCCTCATTGTGGGCATAAATACACTCTGTCTATATACACAAAGTTAATGGAGTGTTTCAAAGAGATTCTGGCGCCTGCCTCATATAATTTAATGCCATATAAAAATGAATAATATAGAAAAGTTAGCCATATATTTTTCCTCATTGTGGGCATAAATACACACTGTCTATATACACAAAGTTAATGGAGTGTTTCAAAGAGATTTCTGGGCACTGACTCATGTAATTTGGTGCCACATGAAGAGAATAATATAGAAAAGTTAGCCATATATTTTTCCTCATTGTGGGCATAAATACTCTGTCTATATATACAAAATAAATGGTGTGTTTCAAAGAGATTTCTGGGCACTGAGTCATGTAATTTGGTGCAACATGAAGAGAATAATATAGAAAAGTTAGCCATATATTTTTCCTCATTGCGGGCATAAATACTCTCTGTCTATATATACAAAATAAATGGTGTGTTTCAAAGAGATTTCTGGGCACTGACTCATGTAATTTGGTGCCACATAAAGAGAATAATATAGAAAAGTTAGCCATATATTTTTCCTCATTGCGGGCATAAATACACACTGTCTATATATACAAAATAAATGGTGTGTTTCAAAGAGATTTCTGGGCACTGACTCATGTAATTTGGTGCCACATAAAGAGAATAATATAGAAAAGTTAGCCATATATTTTTCCTCATTGTGGGCATAAATACACACTGTCTATATACACAAAGTTAATGGAGTGTTTGAAAGAGATTTCTGGGCACTGACTCATGTAATTTGGTGCAACATAAAGAGAATAATATAGAAAAGTTAGCCATATATTTTTCCTCATTGTGGGCATAAATACACTGTCTATATAGCCTATACAAAGTTAATGGAGTGTTCCAAAGAGATTTCTGGGCACTGACTCATGTAATTTGGTGCAACATAAAGAGAATAATATAGAAAAGTTAGCCATATATTTTTCCTCATTGTGGGCATAAATACACTGTCTATATTGCCTATACAAAGTTAATGGAGTGTTCCAAAGAGATTTCTGGGCACTGACTCATGTAATTTGGTGCAACATAAAGAGAATAATATAGAAAAGTTAGCCATATATTTTTCCTCATTGTGGGCATAAATACACACTGTCTATATACACAAAGTTAATGGAGTGTTTCAAAGAGATTTCTGGGCACTGACTCATGTAATTTGGTGCCACATAGGAGTTAATAAAATAGAGAAGTTAGCCATATATTTTTTTCTCATTGCGGGCATGAATACTCCCTCCATTGGGGTATATCCCCAACGAAATACCAAAAAAGAAAAAAAAAAAAAAGCTATGTAACAAAGTAAATGGAGTGTTTCAAAGAGATTTCTGGGCACTGACTCGTACAGTTTGGTGCCACATAAGAGTGAATTATGTAAAGAAAAGGTCAGTAATCTATATTTTCCTGGTGTGTGCATATATACAGTCATGACTAAGAAAAGGTCAAGCCTGTCCAGTCTATCAGCATACAAGAGATCATTTAGCCCATCAACCTGCTTAGTCCACCTACGTTGTATAGATTCCAACGATCTCGGATCTCCCGGGTAACCCAAGTTCCACACGGGAAGCAAAATCCAGAATAGATCTAACCTCAGAGAACGGAGATCGAGGGAATGGATGCTGCTGCTGCTGGGACTGAGTGCTGAAGCAAATGAGAGAATTATAGAAGCCATGAAGAGTTTTCTGGAAAATATGTGGTGTGCAAGAAATAGGGAATGGAAGATTTGTAATGGATACTGCTTGTTTTGTTTTATTTTCTTCTTTTGACCTGTAACGCTTTGTATCGCTCCTTAGGTCCTCCTCCTCTCGTTCCTCCCTTCTTCTTACACACACCTTCCTTTTCAGTATAATGTTATTTTCTAACCTGAAATAAAGCCACTTATATTCACTTATTCAGACATTTGTGCCGATATGAAGGCCTGCTGACTCTCCAACGGGTCGCCTGCACAGCAAGAGCAAGAGCAACAACAACAACACACCGCCGCCGCGTGAATGCAAGGCGAGTATTATTTTTCCCGATATTTCTTAATGGGGGCGTAACTAAGTGGACCAATTACTAGATGAGTACACATAAGGAACCTGACTTACTGTTGAGGCGGAGTAATTAGTGTGACAGTGTGCTAACCCGTGCCCCATCTGGCTTTCATCCTACACGCTGTTTTCACCTTTATTTCCTACACGCTGTTTTCACCTTTATTTCACCATGTCAGCGTGACCGAGGGAAGACATTGCAGCACACTTACACAGTAGAACTTGATTTACTGTTTATGTTTCACACTGTGCCAATGTTTCACTGTGTATTAATGCCTTGCAGGGTAATACACTTGAAGAACTTGATCCATCTTTCCTGGTTCAGTGTTAAGTGAGGGGAGAAGGGCGGCAGGAAGGACGCGTGTGAGTGTGTGCCATGTTTCACACTGTGCCAATGTTTCACTGTGTATTAATGCCTTGCAGGGTAATACACTTGAAGAACTTTATCCATCTTTCCTTGTTCAGTGTTAAGTGATTGGAGAAGGGCGGCAGAAAGGACGCTTGTGAGTGTGTGCTGTGTGTGTGCCAATGTTTCACTGTGTATTAATGCCTCTCAGGAATTTGCAGGTTAATACACTTGAAGAACTTCATCCATGCTGCCCAGATTACTTAATTAGCATAACTGTTCATCTTTCCTTTGCCACTTCTAACCTATCCAGCCCTTGGCAAAACTACAGAATTACACCCATTTCAAGAAGGCAGGCCAGGTCACCACTAATCTCAAGCACTGTCACTCAGATTTTTAATTTTTTTTCTTCTTTTAAGTAAAGGAAATAGTTCAAGGGCAAAAAAAAGAAAATAATGAAAAAGTTTGGTGTTTTGCACTTGGCCTATGGCACTGGCAGGCTTTCATGGTGGAACCTGGTGGTTAGCCCCAGGCTGTTAGGGCACAGGCAAATGTTTATAGTGGTGCCATCTTGCTTGGCTCATGCTACCCCTCGGAGCTCATTTTGAAGAGAGTGAATCTACAGTCTGGATTGACAGGTGATCTGCAGGACGGCATGTGGGTAGTCTTGGGCCACTCGGCGGTGACTTAACACTGTCAGCTTGTGGTGGAGGTGGGAGTTGAACCCGTGACCTCCAGGATACCAGGCGGGAGTTGAACCCTTGCCCTCCAGGACACCGTGCCTGCACTCTGACCACTCAGCCACCACCGAATAGCTGACTGATAGGTAGATTAACATGTTTGTCATATTGTGTTTTAATTGAACGTCCAACCTCACCATGAAAGGGTAGAACATTGACAAGATGGGTGATGATGACACTGATGCTTTTGCAGATGTCGGACGGGGAACCACCGGAGCCAGTGAGGGAGAATGACCCGGAAGAAGAAACAGGGAAGATGCAGAGGGAGGAAAGTGAAACCAGCGGCAACGGAGAAGCAGGGAATGAAGCAGATGAAGATGATGGGAATGGGGAGGTGAAAATGGAGGAAAAGGAAACTAAAGGCTGCGGGAAAACACAGAAGGAACCCGACGGAAACACCGGAGAGACAGAGAATGAGAAAAGTGCCGACAACAACGACGACAACAAAAAACTCGCCATCGTCCCCAAACCGCGCGAGAGAAAAATCTTCCGGCCCAAACGCAGTGTGGTGAAGGGCGTCCCCAAGGAGCTGGAGGACGACCCCAGGCTGAGGGAGGCCATGGGGGTGCTGCCGAACAACTACAACTTCGAGGTACCCAAAACGATATGGCGCTTACGTCAGTCTGGCTCGAAACACGTCGCGCTACAGTTCCCGGAAGGCTTGCTGATCTTCGCTACGACGATCGCCGACATCCTGGAGGCCTTCACCGGGGCCGAGGTCACGATCATGGGTGACGTGACGTATGGGGCGTGCTGTGTCGACGACTTCACCGCGAGAGCCGTCGGCGCGGACTTCATGGTGCATTACGGCCACTCCTGCCTCGTGCCGATTGACCAAACCGGCTCCATACCGTGCCTGTACGTATTCGTGGACATACAGTTTGATACGGTCCACCTTGTCGAAGCCATCAAGTCTGCGTTCAGCGTCTCGGAACCTCTCGCGCTCCTCTCCATCATCCAGTTCGTGGGGTCGCTGCAGAGAGTCGCCAAGGAGCTGCAGGGCCTAGGGTACAGTGTTGTGGTGCCGCAGTGCCGTCCGCTGTCGCCCGGGGAGGTCCTGGGGTGCACCTCTGCCCCTGTACCGACGGGCCACACCATCGTCTGTCTCGGTGATGGGCGGTTTCATCTGGAGAGTGTGATGATCGCCAACCCCGAGCTGCCGGCGTACCTGTGAGCTTTGATTGGTTTTGTTGTTATTTATATTTGGTTATTTTTTTTTCTTTCTTTTTCTTCATCTAGTTCTCGGTCTTTTTGATGTCTTCTTCTTCTTCTTCTTCTTTTTCTTGTTTTCTCCTTTTTATTATTTTTTATTTTCTCTTTGTTTTCTTCTTTTCTTCTTCTTTTTCTTCTTCTTGTTTTCTCCTTTTTATTATTTTTTTATTTTATTATTTTATTCTGCTTTTTCTTCTTTTTTGCTGTTTTTGTTTTCTCCTTTTTATTATTTTCTTTTATTTTTTCTACTTGTTTTCTTCTTCTTCACCTTCTTCTCCATCATCATCTTCTTGTTATTATTATTATTATTATTATCAAGGTTAGATTTCCCCTTAACCCTACAGCAATGAATAGAATCAAGATGGCTTCAATTTACACTTCTTTCACTAACAACTAACTCCTGTACAACCACTATAGCAATGAGCAAAGGAAAGCTGATTTGACTTACATTGATTTCAGTATTTACAAACCCTGGCATGCAAACACAACCCTGGACATCAGTAAGTTAGGTTCAGTTTACCCTTTATATCTCGGTAATTCCCAAATCCTTAACTCTCAGTCTCTCAGTGCTAATAAGTAACTCCCTAAACCTTTATGTCCAGTATTTACAAACCCTGGCATGCAGACACAACCCTGGACATCAGTAAGTTAGGTTCAGTTTACCCTTTATATCTCGGTAATTCTCAACTCCTTAACTCTCAGTCTCTCAGTGCTAATAAGTAACTCCCTAAACCTTTATGTCCAGTATTTACAAACCCTGGCATGTGGACACAACCCTGGACATCAGTAAGTTAGGTTCAGTTTACCCTTTATATCTCGGTAATTCTCAACTCCTTAACTCTCAGTCTCTCAGTGCTAATAAGTAACTCCCTAAACCTTTATGTCCAGTATTTACAAACCCTGGCATGTAGACACAACCCTGGACATCAGTAAGTTAGGTTCAGTTTACCCTTTATATCTCGGTAATTCTCAACTCCTTAACTCTCAGTCTCTCAGTGCTAATAAGTAACTCCCTAAACCTTTATGTCCAGTATTTACAAACCCTGGCATGCAGACACAACCTTGGACATCAGTAAGTTAGGTTCAGTTTACCCTTTATATCTCAGTAATTCTCAGCTCCTTAACTCTCAGTCTCTCAGTGCTAATAAGTAACTCCCTAAACCTTTATGTCCAGTATTTACAAACCCTGGCATGCAAACACAACCTTGGACATCAGTAAGTTAGGTTCAGTTTACCCTTTATATCTCAGTAATTCTCAGCTCCTTAACTCTCAGTCTCTCAGTGCTAATAAGTAACTCCCTAAACCTTTATGTCCAGTATTTACAAACCCTGGCATGCAAACACAACCTTGGACATCAGTAAGTTAGGTTCAGTTTATCCTTTATATCTCGGTAATTCTCAGCTCCTTAACTCTCAGTCTCTCAGTGCTAATAAGTAACTCCCTAAACCTTTATGTCCAGTATTTATAAACCCTGGCATGCAAACACAACCTTGGACATCAGTAAGTTAGGTTTAGTTTATCCTTTATATCTCGGTAATTCCCAACTCCTTAACTCTCCATCCCTCAGTGCTGATGACTAACTCCCTAAACCTTTATGTCCAGTATTTACAAACCCTGGCATGCAGACACAACCTTGGACATCAGTAAGTTAGGTTCAGTTTACCCTTTATATCTCGGTAATTCTCAACTCCTTAACTCTCCATCCCTCAGTGCTGATAACTAACTCCCTAAACCTTTATGTCTCACTACTAACAACTAACCTCCTTCAGTAATTTTAGTCTCCCTTAATCTCTGTTTTTTCGGGACTAATCGCTAACTCTCTTCTTCAGATACAACCCGTACAGCAAGGTGTTGTCGCGTGAGTACTACGACCAGCCGCTGATGAAGAAGATTCGCGGGTCAGCCATCGCCCAGGCCAGCAAGGCACAGCGCTGGGGCCTCATTCTGGGCACCCTCGGACGCCAGGGAAACACTACTGTCATGGGGAACCTACAGGTGTGTGTGTGTGTGTATTTACCTAGTCGTGAAATACAAGAAAAGAGCTGTACTAGGCTCGTGCTGTCCCGTCTCCATAATGCTTATTATCCAGTTTTGCTTTAAATTCATGAATCATTTTTGCACACACAGTCTCCTCATCAAGTCCGTTCCATGTTGTTATGCTTCTGTATGGAAAACTGTATTTCTTGATGTCTCTCCTACAGTCGCTCTTCTTCAATTTCTTACCATTGCCTCTTGTCACACTTCTGTCATGTACCACCAGGTCTTCCTTGTCCAATTTCTCCAATCCCTCTTGTATCATGTACAATGCTATTAGGTCCCCTCTCTCTCTTATTCTCTCCAGTGTAGTTAGTCCCAATTTCTCCAGTCTTTCTTCATAAGTATGTTCTCTCAGAGTTTCCGGTAATTTAGTCGCTGCTCTTTGTATTCTTTCCAACTTTCTAATTTCTTTCTTCAATCTAGGTGACCACACTAATGATGCATGTTCCAGTCTTGGACGTATCATCGATGTTATTAGTTTCTTCACCATTTCTTCATCTAAATATGTAACTGCTGCTTTTATGTTTCTAAGAAGATTGTATGTTTCCCCAGTTATCCGGTCTATATGTTTTCCAAAGGATAACTTGTCTGTTATGATCACTCCCAGACAGTGTGTGTTTGTATGTGTGTGTGTGTGTCAGGTTGGACCCATTCATCTGCAGACTGTGATGAAATAGCTGCATAAACTTCCTCTCGTTCATGCATATTTTAACCCATGTACAAAACCTTTACCTTTACTCATGAACACAGCTCTGTACTCAGCCCCTTTCCTCCCCCTGTATGGAAACAGTTATGGGCCATCAACAAGGGATATTGTCACCTGCACCAAGCCCTGTACTCTGCCCCAGCCAGCCTCTGTACCCAGCCCACACAAACCTTCATACTTACCCTAAACAAAGCCCTGAATGCACCCCTTCCTCCCCCTTTACAGAGGCAACTCACAGCGTCCAACAAGACCTAAACAAAACCCTGAACGCACCCTTCCTCCCCCTTTACAGAGGCAACTCACAGCGGCCAAGAAGAGCTACATCACTGTCCTCTTGTCCGAGATCTTCCCGGCCAAACTCGCAGCCATGAGCGACGTCGAGGCCTGGGTACAAGTCGCATGTCCTCGCCTCTCCATCGACTGGGGCGCGTCCTTCCCTCGGCCGCTCCTGAACCCTTACGAGGCTGCTGTCGCACTCAGCCACACACGCTGGGACACGCACGCCTACCCAATGGATTTCTACGCCCATGAGAGCCTCGGAGACTGGACCCCAAACCACAAACCTCCGTGTCCGTGCGGCAAGACTCGCGCCACGGGATGCAAGGGGGTAAGGTGCAGCCAGGGGAGGTAGTAGTGGGTGTGATTATGGTGGTGGTAGTAGTAGAGTTGTTTGGGAAGGTTATTGTGGGCGTAGTAGTAGTAGTATTAGGAGAGGATATAGAGGGTGAATTATCATTATTATTATTGTTGTAATTATTAGTGTCAGGTGTGTGTGTGTGTGTGTGTGTGTGTGTGTGTGTGTGTGTGTGTGTTTGTGTGTGTAACAAGCTGAGCCTCATATGTCCTTGGCTGGGAGTGGGACGGTGCAGCCTTTCCTTCCTGACCAGCACAGGTTGATGGCTAGAGAGCCCTGTAAGCCCTCACGCCCTGGTGGTCTTGTTGGGCACAGAGGAGGAGAACGTAATGTTGCATTGAGAGCATTCCCTGTCCAGGCAAAGGTGTGGGAAGGAGAGGGGACCAGGGTTTTTAAGTGGCATTAACCCTTGGCCGGGCACTCCTAGAAACGGTGGGGCTAGCAAAAAAACTTTTAGGATGTTAAGATTGAGGATTTTCTAAGACATTTTTACTCCTGAACATTTTTTGGCTTGACCGTTGATTTACCGTTGATGAGGTTTCAGGCTCCACTCCACTGTCAGGGCAGCGCTCCGCAGGGCCGTCAACAATAATGATGTTAGTCTCAATAATGATCCTCGATATGCACTTATTCAAAACGTCATAGTGAGTGAGTGAGTCTTAATTGCTTTCATGGATAGCCTACTGATGCCCTTTTGATAAACATGGCATCATTATAGTCTCTTGGCCAGGTTTTGGATCGTGCCAATTACAACAATATCTTTCCTTTATACAGTACCACAAATATCCATTACTTCATTTTCCACGAATCTGATATTTTCTTTATCTTATCACAATCTAATGTCCAACGATTATTTCCAACTCACTGAACTTTAACACTCAATTTATCTTTGAGTCTCAAACACCAATTAATAGCCATGATCGGTTATGTCACCAATTCTCTCAGTTTCTGTCTGTAGCTCTACACAACACTGGTCATTCACTGAGTGGTTGATTTCAGGCTTCTTCTACCTCACACAATTTATACATGTCTTCTCAGCCATGGCGCACTCCTTTGTTTTATGATCCCTGGCACATTTGAAACATTTTTGGGCTTCTCCATTGGTCTTGGCAGTACATTTGGCCTCAAGATGGCTGTATCTTTGACAATGGTATCACATGATTGTATGGTATCTATCTCTCACAGTATACACTCCCCATTCAGGATTGGCCTTTATTTTCCCACAGTTTTTGTGCTAACTTGCTGTACTTTTTCAAATTTCTGAGCTGCTTCATTCCTTATATTCTCATCATCAAAGCTCATAACAATGTTACCTCCATTCATGAATCAGTAATCTGAATGTCCTGTAATGCCTGGGAAACTTCATTTCCATCTCAGTAGCCTTTTTATCTTGATGAGAGGCCTTCACGACAAGGAGATGCTTCTTCCTCCTCCGTTATGCAGCTTTTGCTACATCAGCCAGCTGGCGCCAGCCGACTCTGTCTTGTCAGCACAAGGCACATACGCCACCTCGCCCAACTTCTCTTTCACACTGAGTGCCCGAGTTTCATCTTCATCTTTCACAACTAATATTTCTTTAGATAATTCTTGCTTGAATTCATCCAACTTTGCCACAATGTTGGTTGCTAAAGATGCCTTGTGTAAGCATGCCGAACACACACTCTTTTGGGTATATTATCCTGCTTGACCCCTGTCAGATGAGCACACTTCACATGACACCACTTAGGGCACAAACGGCATGCAATCCACTTATCTCCTGAATAGTCTTCACAGATGCAACACACGTCTCTCAGTGTCCTGCTCCTGCTGCTCTCCATTGTCGAGTCAACAGTTCAGGAGCGCACAAACAGAACGTCCATCCACCCAATTTGGTGGTACTCACCCAACAGCCCTAAACATCGGCATGCAGTACAACTATCTAGCCGTGTCCTGTAAAGTTTTGGTAAACTTGCCTCCATTGTGTTAGGTGTGGGCCGGGCGAGATGAGGACCAATTTTATGGAAATCCGCTCTCTTCCGACTCTTGGCCCACACTGGCGCACTCTCTCGCTCCCAGCACAGCTGCCAGGCGTCTGAAGAGCTGTGACTGGCTGGGGAGTGTGATAAGGATGCTTCTGTTGGCTGAGACAAGCAGACGCCATGTACGTCGTCACCAGGTGGCAGAAAATGCTTGTGAAAACACGTGTTTTTGGTATCTCGACTGGGCTCTTGCATGGCAAAGGGTTAACATGGGCAGGACTAGTAAGGTTCTGGTGGTGAGAGAGCTGGGTGGACTCAAAGCAGTGGGTTTATGTTGGAAAAGTTTAGACCCTACAGGGATGTAGGCAGGAGCTGGTTCACCGAGAGTGGTGGACACACAAACCAAGGGACAGCTCTGCCCGGGGCCAACACTGAAGCTCCAGGTCCTGTAACGTGTCTCACTCATTGAATCTGCATTAAAAGGCGTTGTCTTGGTACCTGGCTCATTATTTTCCTTGGCTCATGCACCGCCAGCCTCTGACACATTGAAAGGCATGCATGGTGAATACAGGATTACAACTTGCATCACTCATTAGGAAGTTAAACGTTGCCCTCCCCATTCCAAGCCTCTGAGGATCGATCAACTTGCCCCAGCCATGGGCGTCCCCTTGGTCTCCTCTACTCAGGGTTGCCTTGTACAGAAACAGCCAGAAGAGAGGTCAGTTTTGGAGGGTAAAGCCTGGTCATCATCATTCATCATTTCATTGACGCCTGCTCCTAGGAGCTCCCACCAGGGGAAGGCCACGGCAGAAGAGCTTCCAACTTTCTCTATCCAGACACTCCCTCCTTGCCTGCTCAAAGTTTCTCAAAGATCTTTCCCCCCTCTCCCTAACGTACTCTTGCACCCTATCCCTCCATTTCACTGGAGGTCGTCCTCTAGCATTCCCTCCCTCTATCTCACTCACATACACCCTTCTGGTCATCTTACTCTCCTCCATTCACTCCATGTGCCAAACCACTTTAAAGTCTGTCGCTTCACTTCTTCCACCACTCCACACTTCTTCCCTTCACCCCTGTGACACATTCCAAAACGCTCGTACACACTTTCATTACTCATTCCATCCATTCTACTCACACCACAAGCACTCCTCAAATAACTCATTTCCACTGCCTGCACTCTGGACCTCTGACTTTCATTCCAGGCCCACGTTTCACTTGCATATGTGAGGGTTGGTACTATTATTGTATTTCTCAAATCCCTCTTTACCTCCATGCTCACACTTCTGCCATTCATGATTCGTCCCAAAGACCCAACCACCCTTCTTCCTTGCAATGCCCTTTCTCTTATCATTCCCTCCTTACCACCATGCTTACATATAACTGATCCAAGGTACTTAAACTCATTGACCTCCTCCATTTCTTCACCATTCAAAATTATTTTGCATTCTTTTTCACATTCAATTCCCACTCTATATGGGCATACAAAATCTACAACCTCACTTCTACTTCACTCACAAACCATCACTTTACTTTTGTTGACATTCACTTTCAGCTTCCTCCTATTACAGACACTATCAAAAACAATGACCAAATTTTGTAGGTCACTTTCATTTTCTGCAATGAGCACCGTGTCATCAGCAAACAGTATCGAATTCAGTACCCACTTCCTTCCCTCATCGAACAGTCCTACTCCAACTTCTCCAACTTTGCCCTACATTTCTCTAATGACACCATCCATATAAATATTGAATAACCATGGTGACACGACACACCCTTGTCTTAAGCCCACTTTTATCTCAAAATGTTCACTTGTTAGCCTGGTATTATCAGACATTTTCGCTTCTCACATTCGCTATTTCTAAAGGTCAAATAGGGGATCAATTGGACTCTCATGAGTATATTTTTAGGTTTATGATACAGAGGAAAAGTCAAACTACTACCAGGGTCATTAAACTACCCCTGGAAATGCCCCAAAACTCATACGAAAGCCTTGTTAAATATGTGAACTTGAGAGACAAAATGTTTTAAAATGCGACCCCAAGAATGAAAGGTCAAAATGGAGGTCAGTTTCAGAGCAGGATCACCATCTGGGTAGCGTGCATGTGTAAGTCTTTGTGTGGTGGTAAGTCACTGTTAGGCTAAGAAAGTCACTGCAGTCTGGCCGGTCGCAAGTGAGAGCCTTGGCACGATGATTTAGTCACTGTTGAGAAGTCACTGCAGCCTTGAACCAGTCACTGTTAAAGAAAGACTCAGAATAACACAGTCACAGTAGCCTTGAACCAGTCACTGTTAAAGAAAGACTCAGAACAACACAGTCACTGTAGCCTTGAACCAGTCACTGTTAAGGAAAGACTCAGAACAACACAGTCACTGTAGCCTTGAACCAGTCACTGTTAAGGAAAGACTCAGAACAACACAGTCACTGTAGCCCTGAACCAGTCACTGTTAAGGAAAGACTCTGAACAACAGTCACTGCAGCCTTGAATCAGTCACTGTTCAGGAAAGACTCAGAACAACAGTCACTGCAACCATTCACCGTCACGGCAGCCTTGAACCAGTCACTGTTAAGGGCATACAAGGAAACAACAACAACAACAAAACACCGCCAAGCACTTCTTCAGCCAACAGAGTAAGGAAAGGTCAGAAGAGGTCAATTTCAGGGTCAAGAATAAGAGGTCAAGAGAGGTCAATTTTGGAAGAGGTCAAGAGAATGAGAAACCAAAAGAAAGGTCAATTTTGGAACAGGGTCAAGAATAAGAGGTCAAGAGAGGTCAATTTTGGAAGAGGTCAAGAGAATGAGAAACCAAAAGAAAGGTCAATTTTGGAACAGGGTCAAGAATAAGAGGTCAAGAGAGGTCAATTTTGGAAGAGGTCAAGAGAATGAGAAACCAAAAGAAAGGTCAATTTTGGAACAAGGTCAAGAATAAGAGGTCAAAAGAGGTCAATTTCAGGGTCAAGAATAAGAGGTCAAGAGAGGTCAATTTTGGAAGAGGTCAAGAGAATGAGAAACCAAAAGAAAGGTCAATTTTGGAACAAGGTCAAGAATAAGAGGTCAAAAGAGGTCAACTTTGGAAGAGGTCAAGAGAATGAGAAACGAAAAGAAAGGTCAATTTTGGAACAGGGTCAAGAATAAGAGGTCAAAAGAGGTCAAGAGAATGAGAAACCAAAAGAAAGGTCAATTTTGGAACAGGGTCAAGAATAAGAGGTCAAAAGAGGTCAATTTTGGAACAGGGTCAAGAATAAGAGGTCGATTTTGGAACACAGTAAAGAATAAGGGGTCAAAAGAGGTCAGTTTAAGAATAAGAGGTCAAGAGAGGTCAACCTTGGAGCACAATAAAGAATGAGAGGTCAGAAAAGAGGTCAATTTCAGAATAAGGCAAAGAACAAGAGGTCAAAAGAGAGGTCAGCTTTGGAAAAGGGTCAAGAATAAGAAAATGATACAAAACTGCGCACTGAGGCAATGATCGCTCAATACTTGCCCTGTTAATGCGTGAGAGTTGCTGTGTTACGGATCTGAGCGCTGAGGCAATGATTACTTAGTACTTTCCTCTTGCCTATGACTCAACCTTTGCGCATAATTTGACACTGCTATGGAAATGATACAAAACTGCGCGGTGAGGCAATGAGCTCTTAATACTTTACCTGTTAATGCGTGAGAGTTGCTGTGTTACGGATCTGAGCGCTGAGGCAATGATCACTTAGTACTCTCCTCTTGCTTATGACTCACTTAACCTTCACATAATTTGACACTGCTATGGAAATGATACAAAACTGCGCGCTGAGGCAATGAACACTTAATACTTTCGATAATACGCGAGAAAGTTGCTGTGTTGCGGATCTGTGCATTGAGGCAATGAACACTTAGTACTTCACCTCTTGCCTATGACTCACTTAACCTTTGCGTAATAAGACACTCCTATGAAAATGATACAAAACTGCGCGCTGAGGCAATGAACACTTAATACTTTCCCTGTTAATGGGTGAGAGTTGCTGTGTTACGGATCTGAGCGCTGAGGCAATGATCACTTAGCACTCTCCTCTTGCCTATGACTCACTTAACCTTCGCATAATTTGACACTGCTATGGAAATGATACAAAACTGCGCACTGAGGCAATGAACACTTAATACTTTCCCTGTTAATGCGTGAGAGTTGCTGTGTTACGAATCTGAGCGCTGAGGCAATGATCACTTAGTACTCTCCTCTTGCCTATCGCTCACTTAACTTTTGCATAATTTGACACTCCTATGGAAATGATACAAAACTGCGCGCTGAGGCAATGAACACTTAATACTTTCCCTGTTAATGCGTGAGAGTTGTTGTGTTACGAATCTGAGCGCTGAGGCAATGATCACTTAGTACTCTCCTCTTGCCTATCACTTAACCTTTACATAATAAGACACTGCTATGGAAATGATACAAAACTCCGCGCTGAGGCAATGAACGCTTAATACTTTCCCTGTTAATACGCGAGAGAGTTGCTGTGTTGCGGATCTGTGCAGTGAGGCAATGAACACTTTGTACTTCACCTCTTACCTATGACTCACTTAACCTTTGCGTAATAAGACACTCCTATGGAAATGATACAAAACTGCGCGCTGAGGCAATGAACGCTTAATACTTTCCCTGTTAATGCGTGAGAGATTTGCTGTGTTGCGGATCTGTGCAGTGAGGCAATGAACACTTAGTACTTCACCTCTTGCCTATGACTCACTTAACCTTTGCGTAATAAGACACTCCTATGGAAATGATACAAAACTGCGCGCTGAGGCAATGAACACTTAATACTTTCCCTGTTAATGCGTGAGAGTTGCTGTGTTACGAATCTGAGCGCTGAGGCAATGATCACTTGGTACTCTCCTCTTGCCTATCACTCACTTAACCTTTACATAATAAGACACTGCTATGGAAATGATACAAAACTGCGCGCTGAGGCAATGAACGCTAAATACTTTCCCTGTTAATACGCGAGAGATTTGCTGTGTTACGGATCTGAGCGCTGAGGCAATGCTTCCTTTGTACTCTCCTCTTGCCTGTCACTCACTTAACTTTTGCATAATAAGACACTCCTATGGAAATGATACAACACTGCGCGCTGAGGCAATGAACACTTAATACTTTCCCTGTTAATGCGTGTGAGAGTTAAGTTACAGATCTGCGCACTGAGGCAATGTTCCCTTAGCTTACCTGGTGGATTAGTCAGTTAAATACGGGCTTGACACCTTGGTTAATCTTCTCGGTGGTTGATTGAGGTCCTAATCTCTCTCTCTCTCTCTCTCTCTCTCTCTCTCTCTCTCTCTCTCTCTCTCTCTCTCTCTCTCTCTCTCTCTCTCTCTCTCTCTCTCTCTCTCTCTCTCTCTCTCTCTCTCTCTCTCTCTCTCTCTCCTTAGTAACTAGTGGAATGAGAGAGAGAGAGAGAGAGAGAGAGAGAGAGAGAGAGAGAACGCGCACAGCTGTGGATGGATAACACACACACACACACACACACACACACACAGAGTCAGTGCCAACCTGCGTGTTACAAGAAGTACTCGAAACTGTTACTTCCTGACTCGTTGTGTTGCTGTATACAGTGTTGCGAGGGAGAGAGAGAGAGAAAGAGAGAAGACGGAGCCTTGTGTTGTAATGAATTGAAGTGTTCTGGGGGTGGTGATGTGTGTGTGTTTGTGTGTGTATGTGAGAGAGATATTTCACTGCTGACGTGTGTTTGCTGAACCGCTTATGTGTGTTGTGTTATCGCTAGCGTCGTGGCCTGACCGAGCGAGAGAGAGAGAGAGAGATAAGTTACCGTAGAAACATATCATTTCCTCTTCGGCTTTTGGATATGGTTACGTGAAAGGCGGAAGCAAGAACACCAACCTCTCTAAGTTACTGAAGGCGGCAAGGGAAGGGACAGCTTGGGAGGGAGAGCTTGCGGCAACAACTCTCCTCCCGACTGATCTCTTTGGCCTTTGGAAATAGTTGATGTGAGTGGCTGTAGCGTCTGAGAATTCATATTTGACAAGGCTTTCGTAGGAGTAGTGGGGGGCATGTCCAGGGGTGGTGTCATGACCCTGGTGGTAGTTTGAGCCTTCCTCTGTACCGTGAACCTATGGAAACACTCATTAGAACCCGATTAATTTCCTTTTTGGCCTTTGGAAATAGTTGACGTGAGAGGCGAAGCGTTATGAGCCTGTAATGAATGGTATCGTGGGTAAGGGAGAGCTTGGGGTGCGGGAGCTAACCAACCAGCTGTCCGCCGCTGTGTGTAACATGTGAGGGGTTAAGACAAGATTACCGGCTCATTGTTATCAGCGGGACAGTGAGTGACGAGACGGTGTTCCCCTCCCTCGCCGCTCTCAGTAACTTATCAGCGTCAAGTGGAGTGTGACACGTAAACTCTCTCGTCCTGTGTCGATAGAGTTCATTCACAGTACTAACACGCCTCAAATCTGTGTCCTAGTGCATTGTGAAGGATAGCCAAGGGTCAGATATCGCCCTTCTTAAACATACGTGACTTAAAATTTATATGAATCGCCTATGACATGTTTCCTCGTCCTGTGTCGATAGAGTTCATTCACAGTACTAAAACGCCTCAGATCTGTGTCCTAGTGCATTGTGAAGGATAGCGAAGGGTCAAATATCGCCCTTCTTAAACACAGGTGTCTTAAAATTCACATGAATCGCCTATGACATGTTTCCTCGTCCTGTGTCGATAGAGTTCATTCACAGTGCTAAAACGCCTCAAATCTGTGTTCTAGTGCATTGTGAAGGGTAGCGAAGGGTCAAATATCGCTCTTCTATACATACGTGTCTTAAAATTAACATGAATCGCCCATGACATGTTTCCTCGTCCTGTGTCGATAGAGTTCATTCACAGTGCTAAAACGCCTCAAATCTGTGTTCTAGTTTATTGTGAAGGATAGCGAAGGGTCAAATATCGCTCTTCTATACATACGTGTCTTAAAATTAACATGAATCGCCCATGACATGTTCCTCGTCCTGTGTCGATAGAGTTCATTCACAGTGCTAAAACGCCTCAAATCTGTGTTCTAATTTATTGTGAAGTATAGTGAAGGGTCAAATTTCGCCCTTAATTTTTATACATACGTGACTTGGAGTTAATATGACTCGCCTATGACATCTGAGTTCGTGGAAGCGTGTGTTCTTACCCATCATTCTTGCGAGGTAGTTGACAGTCTCTCTCTCTCTCTCTCTCTCTCTCTCTCTCTCTCTCTCTCTCTCTCTCTCTCTCTCTCTCTCTCTCTCTCTCTCTCTCTCTCTCTCTCTCTCTCTCTCTCTCTCTCTCTCTCTCTCTCTCTCTCTCTCTCGTGTGTTGCGTTTCAAGACAGTGTTTCCAGTGTTGACACGTCGCGGAATTGTGTTATTAGCGGTTTGAAGGGAAGAGCAACACAGAATCCAAATCTTACAGTGTTTGAACCTCTTTGGAAGTGACTGGATGTGGTATTCGATCTCTCTCTCTAGTGTGTTGCGTTTCAAGACAGTGTTTCTAATGTTGACACGTCGCTGAATTGTGTTATTAGCGCTTTGAAGGGAAGAGCAACGCAGAATCCAAATCTTACAGTGTTTGAACCTCTTTGGAAGTGACTGGATGTGGTATACGATCTCTCTCTCTCTAGTGTTACGTTTCAAGAGTGTTGCTAGTGTTGACGCGTCGCGGAATTGTGTTATTAGCGCTTTGAAAGGAACAGCAACGCAGAATCCAAATCTTACAGTGTTTGAACCTCTTTGGAAGTGACTGGATGTGGTATTCGATCTCTCTCTCTAGTGTGTTACGTTTCAAGACAGTGTTTCTAATGTTGACAGGTCGCGGAATTGTGTTATCAGCGGTTTGAAAGGAACAGCAACACAGAATCCAAATCTTACAGTGTTTGAACCTCCCTGGAAGTGACTGGATGTGGTATTCGATCTCTCTCTCTTGTGTTACGTTTCAAGAGTGTTGCTAGTGTTGACACGTCGCGGAATTGTGTTATCAACGGCTTGAAGAGAAGAGCAACGCAGAATCCAAATCTTACAGTGTTTGAACCTCTTTGGAAGTGACTGGATGTGGTATTCGATCTCTCTCTCTCTAGTGTGTTACGTTTCAAGACAGTGTTTCTAATGTTGACAGGTCGCGGAATTGTGTTATCAGCGGTTTGAAAGGAACAGCAACACAGAATCCAAATCTTACAGTGTTTGAACCTCCCTGGAAGTGACTGAATGTGGTATACGATCTCTCTCTAGTGTGTTGCATTTCAAGACAGTGTTTCCAGTGTTGACACGTCGCGGAATTGTGTTATTAGCGCTTTGAAGGGAAGAGCAACACAGAATCCAAATCTTACAGTATTTGAACCTCCTTGGAAGTGACTGGATGTGGTATACGATCTCTCTCTCTAGTGTGTTACGTTTCAAGACAGTGTTTCCAGTGTTGACACGTCGCGGAATTGTGTTATCAACGGTTTGAAGAGAAGAGCAACGCAGAATCCAAATCTTACAGTGTTTGAACCTCCCTGGAAGTGACTGGATGTGGTATACGATCTCTCTCTAGTGCGTTGCATTTCAAAACAGTGTTTCCAGTGTTGACACGTCGCGGAATTGTGTTATCAGCTGTTTGAAGGGCATCACGTTGGAACTTACATCCGGCCCTCCCCCTCACACACACACACACACACACACACACACACACACACACACACACACACACACACACACACACACACACACACACACACACCTGAGAAGCCACCACCACCACTCAGTCTGGCAGGTACCCGCATGCGTTCAACACCACCGCCGCCAACACCATCACCACCACCATCACCACTATGTTGCTGGGCCGTCATCACCGCCGCCCCTCAACTCCACCTCACACCACCACCACCACCACCAATTCCGACGACCACTCCGACTCCGACGACACTTTCTTCGTGCCTCGGCCGCAGAAACGACCGCCGTGTGACAAACGACGATTTTTGACGAGAACCAGCGCGCCTGTTCTTCCATCCACGACTCCTCCGCGACCCTATGGCGACGTGGGCTTTGGAGACAGTGCAACCTCGCGAAATCCAAGTCCCAGAGTCGTTAAAAGCGACAGAAACGAAAAAATCGGTACCCTGAGGACCAATCTACGAGCTCTTGACGACGAGTTCTGCGATGTGAACCTTGGAACCAACACGGCGTCCTTGCGAAATCCGAACTTCAGTGGTGACCCGAACAAGGAAATTACCGAGAAAACTTACAGCGACAGTGACCCAAACCGTAACACCGATACTAGAACGAAATCAAGTCTCTACAACGACGAATTCTGCGACGTGAGCCTCGAAAACGCCGAGGTGCGGAATGCGAACCCAAACCCAAACAAAACCACCAGCAACACCAACAACGTGAGAAAGAACCTTCGCCAGATAGCCAGCAAGATCCGGGTGGGCCCAAAACTCGCCCAGGGGAACACCACAAGATCGAACCCCACTTCAGACCCCGGGGGCGAGGATTCCAGCAGCCAAGTCGACCTTCCACCCTTCGCAGCGTTCTCAGACCCCAGTGGGAGGGTGTCTGATGCCCCGGGGGTCCTGCCAAAGGGGTCTCAATGCCTACAAGAAGGAAACCATGGCCTGAAACCCTCTCAGCAGCCCCCTTGCAGTTCAGACCCAAGGGATGAGGACATGGGGGTGCTGTCTAAGAGGATTCTAGCCCCCAGGGAGGATTGTCAGGCCCCCCAGCAGCCTCCCTGTGGTATCGTCGCCCCCCCGGTTGGTTATAGTGGTCTGTCGAGTCTTATGTACGAGGCTGATGACACGACATTCGCTGATTCTGACACGGCCACGGCGGGCAGCGACTCCGGTGTGCTGTGTGCCTCGAGGTATGTGTGTGTGTGTGTGTGTGTGTGTGTGTGTGTGAAGGCTTTAATTCTGTTAGTTAGTTGAGGAAGTCGACATAGGTTGTTTAGAGGAGTTTGTGAAGAGGCCGTCAGTGTATTTCGTGAGGAAGGTTTAGATTCTTTCGTTAAGAGAATAGTCAGTCAGTGTATTGTTTAGATTCTTTCGTTAAGAGAATAGTCAGTCAGTGTATTGTTTAGATTCTTTCGTTAAGAGAATAGTCAGTCAGTGTGTTTCGTAAGGGAGGTTTAGATTCTTTCGTTAAGAGAATAGTCAGTCAGTGTGTTTCGTAAGGGAGGTTTAGATTCTTTCGTTAAGAGAATAGTCAGTCAGTGTAGTGTTTAGATTCTTTCGTTAAGAGAATAGTCAGTCAGTGTGTTTCGTAGCGATTAAGAGAAAGGTAAATATAGGTATCGGCAGGCCAGGTCAGGCGTAGAGCAAGAAATTGAACAAACCAGGAAGCGTATGTGTCAGGGCAGACGAAGGACGAGGTGGAGAGGTGGAATTAGAGCATTTGCCGGGGCGGGGTGGAGTACGCTAACACCAGACAGAGGACCAGGTGGAGGGGTGGAGTTAGAGCATTTGCCGGGGAGGGGTGGAGTACGCTAACACCAGACAGAGGACCAGGTGGAGGGGTGGAGTTGAACCTTTGCCGGGGCGGGGTGGAGTACAGTAACACCAGACAGAGGACCAGGTGGAGGGGTGGAGTTAGAACCTTTGCCGGGGCGGGGTGGAGTACAGTAACACCAGACAGAGGACCAGGTGGAGGGGTGGAGTTAGAACCTTTGCCGGGGCGGGGTGGAGTACAGTAACACCAGACAGAGAACCAGGTGGAGGGGTGGAATTAGAACCTTTGCAGGGGCGGGTTGGAGTACACCCTTAACCCTGGAGTACACTAACACCAGCCAGGGAGTGAGCCAGACGTGTGGGTCGGCGGGGGGCGGGAATATCACCTGCGAGTTTCCCAGCAGTGCGTGGCGGCCGATGATGTATACCATCCTCCCTGTGTGTGTGTGTGTGTGTGTGTGTGTGTGTGTGTGAGAGAGAGAGAGAGAGAGAGAGAGAGAGAGAGAGAGAGAGAGAGAGAGAGAGAGAGAGAGAGAGAGAGAGAGAGAGAGAGAGAGAGAGAGAGAGAGAGAGAGAGAGAGAGAGAGAGAGAGAGAGAGAGAGAGAAATTAAGAGCAATAGATAAGGAGATAATGGCGAGGCGGTAACTGAGTGGTTCGCGTCCCACCCCCGCCACAGCTGACATTTCCCGTCCCGATTGGCTCAAGATTCCCCACATGCTGTCCTGAAGACCGCCTGTCAACCCGGACTCTGGATTCTCTCTCTAAATAAGGCCAAAGATGAACTCCAGGGGCAGTATGAGCCAAGCAAGATGGCGCCAATATAAACACTTGCCTGTGCTATAACGGGCTGGGGCCGACCACCAGGACCCACCAAGAAAGCCTGCACCAGCCATAGCGAGAAACATAAAAAAGAAAAGAAAAAAAAGAGAGTGAATATGTTGTGTGTGTGTGTGTGTGTGTGTGTGTGTGTGTGTGTCCTGCATACGTGTACTCCTATTATTAGCTACAGGAGTTCACTGTGTACGTTGAATGAACCTACACACACACACACACACACACACACACACACACACACACACACACACACACACACACACACACACACACACACACACGTGATGTTTTTCTCACCTGTAAAGAGAAAGGTAGATAAACTCCTTCTCCTCCTCCTCCTCCTTCTCCTGCTCCTCCTCCTCCTCCTCCTCGTCCTCCTCTTCCTCTAAGTCTTACCTGTAATCAGTGTTAGGGAAAGCCACTTCTCTCTCTCTCTCTCATTATGTAATATGTATGTATGTGTGGATGTTTGTGTGTGTGTGTGTGTGTGTGTGTGTGAGAGAGAGAGAGAGAGAGAGAGAGAGAGAGAGAGAGAGAGAGAGAGAACACCTGCGTTTCTCTCCTCCCAACTCTCTCTCTCTCTCTCTCTCTCTCTCTCTCTCTCATCTCCGTTTTCTCTCTTCCTCTCCCCCCTCCCACCACCACCATCACCACCATCATCACCACCACCACCACCATCATCACCATAGCTACCACGTGTTACTCCTGGTGGTAGAGGTGGTGGTGGTGATGGTGGTGGTGGACGTGGTGGTGGTGGTGTTGACAGGGGTCCGGAAGCAGATAGTATTATATATAGTGTATTGATAGTGTGTGTGTGTGTGTGTGTGTGTGTGTGTGTGTGTGTGTGTTTAACCAAGTGAATGTGTATAATTGTGTTAATAATTTTTGTAACAGACAATAAATAGGGAAATAATTGAGAGTTTGTCAGAATTCGTGGAAGAGGAGGAGGAGGAGGAGGAGGAGGAGGAAGAGGAGGAAGAGGAAGTTAAATAGATCTTACCTTATCAGCAGAGAAACGCAAAATTATCACTCCTCCTTCGCTTCCTCTTCCTCCTCCTCCTCCTCCTCCTCTTCCTCTTCCTCTTCCTCACGTCCCGATTTTATCACTCCCCTTCCACACACACACACACACACACACACACACACACACACACACACACACAAGAACACCTGTGGGGAGCCAATTACCTGTGAGTGTTTGGGCGGACGAGGTTCTTAATTACAGGTGAGGTTTGGTAAGAGGGGGGATGAGGAAGTAGTAGTCGTAGTCGTCGTCGTAGTAGTAGTAGCAGTAGTAGTAATAGTAATAGTAATAGTAGTAGCATTCATTTCTTCTTCTTCTTCTTCTTCTTCTTCTTCTTCTTCTTCATAGTAGTATGTAGTAGTGGATGTTGTAGTAGTAGCAGTAGTAGTAGTAGTAGTAGTAGTAGTAGTAGTAGTAGTAGAATTAGATAGATAGATATAGATATAGATAGGTAGATATATTCATAGATAAATAGATAGATAGATAGATAGATAGATACAGAGAGAGAGAGAGAGAGAGATCGCCTACATTCTGACCCGATGACTCACTCTGTCGTCGCTACGCAGTTTTTTTGCTCTCATTACTGGCGTAGACACGTGTGCGGGAGTTATTAGCTGAAAAATATGTCGTGGTTTGGGTCTGCATAAATGTATAGAAATGGGCCGAGGAGGTTATTTTCGGTGTTCTGAGACGCTTTCACCTCTCACATTATTTCCAAAGGTCAAAAAGGAGGTCAATCGGGCTCTCATGAGTGTGTTTTTAGGTCCACGGTACAGAAGAAGGGTCGAACTACCACCAGGGTCAAAAAACTATCCCTGGAAATGTCCCCCACAACTCCTGGGAAAGCCTTGTCAAATATGTATCCTCAGATGTTTCCTCCCTTACATCAACTATTTCCAAAGGTCAAAAACGAGGTCAATCGGGTTCTCATAAGTGTGTTTTTAGGTCCACGGTACAGAAGAAATATCAAACTACCACCAGGGTCAAAAAACTATCCCTGGAAATGCCCCCCACAACTCCTGGGAAAGCCTTGTCAAATATGCATTATCAGACGCTTCCTCAACCTCCCACATTAGCTATTTCCAAAGGTCAAAAGAAGGTCAGTCGGATTCTCATGAGTGTGTTTTTAGGTCCACGGTACAGAAGAAAGATCAAACTACCACCAGGGTAAAAATACTATCCCTGGAAAAGCCCCCACAACTCCTACGAAAGCCTTGTCAAATATGCATTATCAGACGCTTCCTCAGCCTCCCACATTAGCTATTTCCAAAGGTCAAAAGAAGGTCAATCGGATTCTCATGAGTGTGTTTTTAGGTTCACGGTACAGATGAAAGATCAACCTACCACCAGGGTAAAAAAACTATCCCTGGAAATGCCCCCCACAACTCCTACGAAAGCCTTGTCAAATATACATTATCAGACGCTTCCTCAGCCTCCCACATTAGCTATTTCCAAATGTAAAAAACGAGGTCAATCGGGTTCTCATAAGTGTGTTTTTAGGTCCACGGTACAGAAGAAAGATCAAACTACCACCAGGGTCAAAATACTATCCCTGGAAAAGCCCCCACAACTCGTACGAAAGCCTTGTCAACTATGTATTCTCAGATGTTAAAACCCCTCACATCAACTATTTCCAAAGGTCAAAAACGAGGTCAATCGGGTTCTCATGAGTGTGTTTTTAGGTTCACGGTACAGAAGAAAGGTCAAACTACCACCAGGGTCTAAAAACTACCTCTGGAAAAGCCCCCCAGAACTCATACGAAAGCCTTGTCAAATATGTATTCTCAGATGTTAAAACCCCTCACATCAACTATTTCCAAAGGTCAAAAACGAGGTCAATCGGGTTCTCATGAGTGTGTTTTTAGGTTCACGGTACAGAGGAAAGGTCAAACTATCACCAGTTCTTATGTCAATCCTGAAGTAGTTGTGTGCTGAGGTTAAGGAGAGTTAAGGATCATAAATATTAGAGGAAAAATATCCCGACTTTAGGAACAACTCCATTTACGTTTTTTCTCTCTCCTCCCACAGCAGAAGACGGCGAACCAGTAGCAGCGTGGAGGAGAAGAGGGAGGAAAGAGGAGGAGAAGAAGGAGGAGGAGGAGGAGGCATAGGAGGAAGAGTAAGGGAGAGAATAGCCACATGGATGGAAGAAAGGGAGAACAACGAAGGAAGAGGAGGAGGAAGAGGAGGAGGAGGAGGAAGTCACGAACCAAGTCGACGAAAGCCATCTCTAGTCGACGGTTTGCTGCTGTCCATCTACCGCCACCACCAAAGGAATCGAAGCAGCTCTATAGGGGAATCCGACACCCTTACGGAGCATTCTACCACCTCTGAGCCCCCCTTCCCGCCCCCCCCAGCCGCCTCGAGGTACCACAGGGGAAGGGCGTATGGGTGCTCTTCCTCCTCCTCCTCCTTCGTCTCTCCTCCTCCTCCTCCTCCGTGTTGCTCCTCCTCCTCCAGGGTTGTCTTGAGGAAGTTCCGTCTGCTTAGTAAAGGTGGGTGGACGTGCTGTTTTTTTCTGTTGTTTTTCTGTTCTTTTCCTGTTTTTTTCTGTTTTTTTTTCTTCCGTTTTTTTCTGTTGTTTTCTGTTTTTTTTTTTTTTTTTTTTCGTTTAATTTGTTTTTCTGTTTTATTTCTGTTTTTGTTTTATTTCTGTTTTTATGTTTTTTTTCAGTTTTTATTTTTTTGTCTGTTTCTTTTATTTTTTCAGTTTTTTTGTTTTTTCTTCATTTTTTTCTCTTTTTTTTCTGTTTTCTGTTTTACTTTTTCTTTCTTTTAGTCTCATTTTCTCCTCCCTCCCTCCCTTCCTCCCTCCCTCCCTCCTATGTCATGAAATTCACCTGGAATGCACAACAGGGACGATGAAACAATGTAATGGTCGGGTGTCACTCTCGTCTCCTTGGGGCGGGCACATTTAGTTCGAGTGAAAAGTCGTGTATATGTGCGTGTGTGTTCCCTCAGGGTCTGTCCTGTGGCTGTGGGAGTCACCACTACTGCCCTCTGTCAGCAGCTTGCCCATGCCCGAAAGTACCAATGCATCACGCCCTCAGCACAAAGAAACAGCAAATATTCACCACGGGGCACACAGATTTGGCTCATGAGCCTCTGGGGCGACACGCACGCTAGACGGTTGCCATGTGTCGCCTGTGATCACTCCGCCACATGCACACAGTCCTCCGCCGGTGACTCTTGGGCTGCACCATGTATTTCCATGTTCCTCACCTCCTCCTCCTCCTCCCCAGACGTGGCCGAGCTCCGCCTGCTGGTGTCGTCCCTGCAGGCGTCGCTGAGTGGCCAGTGCGCCCTCCTGGTCCGGGAACTGAAAAAGAGGGACAAGCTTCGCCACCGCCGGGACCACCGCAACGACCTCATCACGGCTGTCCTGCACGCGCTGTCCCTCAAGCGGAGTGAGTGTTGAGTTCTCTTTGTTGACCTTCTGGGTGCACGCTGGCGCCTGTGTTACAAGCTCTCCCTTACACCCTTGGCCGCTTCTTGACTAACTCTTCCCCATGTGCTTTCTACCACCCGTGTTTTATAACTATAACTATAACTATAACTATAACTATAACTATATATATAACTATATAACTATATAACTATATAACTATATATATATATATATATATATATATATATATATGTATATGAAGGCATCGTAGTATCGTGCTCCTGTTTTTAATCCTCTTCTGCAAACTCGTCTTGGTGAACGCATACTAAAAGAGAGCTCGGTGGGTCCACATATTTTTTTTTTTTTATGTATCAATGTGCTCCTCCGTGGAGCAGTGGTCAGCGTGCCTGGCCACCACTCCGCTGGTACGCTTTGGATCCCGGCCCGGGCAGCCGGCGTGCAGCCCAGCCAGCTGTTCACCCTTCCTTTCTGGCCGGTGGACAAATGTGTACCCGGGGACACCTGGGGACCGCTCACTGTGGTAACCCCGGACTCACACTGGCCCGTGTCCCGGGGGTGATGGCTTCCCCCCCACCAGGGGTGCGGAGATAACCACTGCCGCCACGCGCACCTGTAGCGTGTGTGTGTGTATATATATATATATATATATATATATATATATATATATATATATATATATATATATATATATATATATATATATATATATATATATATATATATATATATATATATATATATATATATATATATATATTTTTTACGTCTTGGCCTATTGCGCCGGTAGGCTTCTTCTCGGTGGATCCTGATGGTCGGCCCAAGGCTTCGTCCCGGTGGTGCCTGATGGTCGGCCCAGCCCGTTCTGGCGCAGGCGAGTGTTTATAGTGACGCCATCTTGCATTGCCTCATGCTGCCCTCCCGGAGCTCATCTTTAATCCTAGAATCTAGAGTCCGGGTTGATAGGTGGTCTTCTGGACACCATGTGGGTAGTTTTACGCCACTCGGCGGCGGGTGAAAAATCCCAGCTTGGTGGCACCGGGCGGGAACTGAACTCGCGTCATCCTGAACGCGGAGCCGTCTTGCTATCCGTTCAGCCACCGCCTACCCTGCGGGTAACTTTGCCTTATAGAGCCAGGGAGGCGGCCCAGGGACACAGTAAAACGTGGAAAGGCTCGCAACACTCCCGCCCTCGCATAAAAAGAGTTCCCAGGAGCGTGCTGAAAAAATAAGTTGTGAGTGGTGGTGGTGGTGGTGGTGGTGGAAGGGAGGAAAGATGGTGATGGTGGTGGTTGTGGTGGTGGTGGAAGGGAGGAAAGATGGTGATGTTGGTGG
>NC_066569.1:8263837-8288837 GCF_024679095.1 Eriocheir sinensis | reverse complement strand
AGGAAAGGAGGAAGGAAGGAAGGAAGGAAGGGAAAGAAAGGTAGGAAGGAAAGGAGGAAGGAAGGAAGGAAGGAAGGAAGGAAGGAGGGAAAGAAAAGTAGGAAGGAGAGGAGGAAGAAAGGAAGGAAGGAAGGAAGGGAGGGAAAGAAAGGTAGGAAAGAAAGGAGGAAGGAAGGAAGGAAGGAGGGAGGGAAAGAAAAGTAGGAAGGAGAGGAGGAAGAAAGGAAGGAAGGAAGGAAGGGAGGGAAAGAAAGGTAGGAAGGAAAGGAGGAAGGAAGGAAGGAAGGAAGGAAGGAAGGAAGGAAAGTAAGGAGGAAGGAAGGGAGGAAGGAAGGAAGGAAAGAAAGGAGGAAGGAAGGGAGGAGGGAAGGGAGGAAAGGGAAGGGAAGGAAGAGGAGGAAGATAAAAGAGAAAGAAAAAAAATAAAAGAGAGAAAAAAGATAAAAAATAATTAAAACGAGAGAAAAAATCACAATCAGAGAGAGAGAGAGAGAGAGAGAGAGAGAGAGAGAGAGAGAGAGAGAGAGAGAGAGAGAGAGCACCTCTTTAAGGGAATGCTTCAACTCTCGCTCTCAAAACTCTCTTGAGCTCGTTTGTCAATTTTTGTTTTGTTTTGTTTTGCGTCAATTTTTAAAGCTCCTCGAAACACATGATTTTCTGAGCTTATTTTTTCTTCCTTTCTTTTTCTTCTTTTTCTTCCTCTTCCTTCTCTTCGTCGTTTTCTGATTCCTTCCCTCGATCAAGTCTCCTCGAACCCTTCGCCTTCACCTTCAAATCCCCTATAGCCTAAGACATAGGATTGGATACTCTATAAGGGTGTTGGTTGGCAAAGGTTCCAATGGGTCATTTTTTAATTCCCCGTCTAGTTCTTCCTTAATCTTACCTCGCGGGCCTTTTTGATCTCCTAAGACGTCCCGATCCCCTGTAGAATAAGACAGAGGATCGGATTCTCTATAAGGGTGTTGGTTGGCAAAGGTTCCAATGGGTCATTTTTTAATTCCCCGTCTAGTTCTTCCTTAATCTTACCTCCCGGGCCTTCTTGATCTCCTAAGACGTCCCGATCCCCTGTAGAATAAGACAGAGGATCGGATTCTCTAAAAGGGTGTTGGTTGGCAAAGGTTCCAATGGGTCATTTTTTAACTCCCCGTCTAGTTCTTCCTTAATCTTACCTCCCGGGCCTTCTTGATCTCCTAAGACGTCCCGATCCCCTATAGAATAAGACAGAGGATCGGATTCTCTATAAGGGTGTTAATTGACAAAGGTTCCAGTGGGTCATCCTTTTTATTCCCCGTCTAGTCCTTCCTTAATTATCCGTCCCGGGCCTTCTTGATCTCCTAAGACTCCCTGATCCCCTTCAAATACCCTATAACAGTGGTTCCTAAACTAGGGGGTGAACTGGATACAGGGGGGGGAGGGGCGTGATTCCGTCTCCCAAAAATTGCAGCTTTGGAAGAAATAAATACACACACACACACACACACACACACACACACACACACACACACACACACACACACACACACACACACACACACACACACACACACCTAAACAAAGGATGGGGGGCGTGATGTTTTCTTATATATCACTGGGGGGCATCATGTCAAAAAGTTAGGGAACCACTGCAGGCCTATAGCATTTTTTTTACAACAAAGGAGACAGCTCAAGGGCACAAAAAAGTAAACAATAATAAAAAAAAAAGCCCGCTACTCGCTGCTCACAAAAAGAATCTAAAGAGGTGGCCGAAAGAGAGGTCAATTTCGGGAGGAGCATAAGACACAGAATCGGGTACTCCATAAGGGTGTTGGTTGACAAAGGTTCCAGTGGTTAATCTTTTTAATTCCCCGTCTAATCCTTCCCTAATCTTCCGCCCCGTGCCTTCTTGATCTCCTAAGAGGCTTGGATCCCCTTCCTTCCCACCGCCTTGGTCCGCCCAGAAGCTTCTCGTCCTCAAGTCCTTTCCTCATATTGTTTTTCTTCATTTTCCTGTTTTCCTTTTGTATTTGGTTCTGTATCTTTTCATGTTTTCCCTCTTTCTTTTCTTTCAATTTCCTTCCCTTTCCCTTTCCTTCCCTTTTCCTCCGTTCCCTTCATCTCCCTTCCCTTTCCCTCCCTTCCCTTTCCCTCCTTTTCCTTTCCCTCCCTTCCCTTCCTCTCCCTTCTCTTTCCCTCCCTTTCCCTTCCCTCCCTTTCCTTCCCCTTCCCTCCCTTCCCTTCCTCTCCCTTTCCTTCCCTTTCCCTCCCTTCCCTTCATCTCCCTTTCCTTTCCCTCCCTTCCCTTTCCCTCCCTTTCCTTCCCCTTCCCTCCCTTCCCTTCCTCTCCCTTCCCTTCCCTTCCCTTCCCTTCCTTTCCCTTCTCTTACCTTTCCTTACAGTAATAAATTCTTCATAAACTTAATCCAGTCCTTTATGCGTCCAGAGTCTGTCCCTTATGAGAGAGAGAGAGAGAGAGAGAGAGAGAGAGAGAGAGAGAGAGAGAGAGAGAGAGAGAGAGAGAGAGAGAGAGAGAGAGAGAGAGAGACCCTATTAAATTTTTAAAAAGTCTAACAGAACAGCTTGTAGCCTTCTTCTCTCTCTCTCTCTCTCTCTCTCTCTCTCTCTTCTTCTTCTTCTTCTTCTTCTTCTTCTTCTTCTTCTTCTTCTTCTTCTTCTTCTTCTTCTTCTTCTTCTTCCTCTTTTTCTTCTTCTTCGGGTTTGCAATGTCTGAAAGGAAAGTTTTGAGAGAGAGAGAGAGAGAGAGAGAGAGAGAGAGAGAGAGAGAGAGAGAGAGAGAGAGAGAGAGAGAGAGAGAGAGAGAGAGAGATTCACTCCTCTCCCTCTCTATTTGTTTTCTAGATATTGAAACCATTTTTTTTACTTTTGAATGTCAGTCACTGTGTATTGAAGAGGAGGAGGAGGAGGAGGAGGACGAGAAGAAGGAGGAGGGAAGGAGAAGGAGGAGGAGAAGAAGAAGGAGGAGGAGAAGGAGGAGGAGGAGAAGGAGGAGGAGAAGGAATCTGTTTCCTTAATCCCTTCAAATCTTGTCTTGGAAGGAAGGAAGGAAAGGAAGCAGGAAGAGAGAGAGAGAGAGAGAGAGAGAGAGAGAGAGAGAGAGAGAGAGAGAGAGAGAGAGAGAGAGAGAGAGAGAGAGAGAGAGAGAGAGAGAGAGAGAGAGAGAGAGAGAGAGAGAGAGAGAGAGAGAGAAAAAAAAATAGTGACGAAAGGAATAAAAAAGACCAAAGAATAAAATGAATAAAAAAATGAAGAAAAAATAGAATATGATAAAGAAGAGGAGGAGGAGGAAGAGGAGGAAGAAGAAATATAGGTGAGGTCTAGAAGAAAATTGACAAGGGACGGACAGGAAAATGAGAAGGGCGAGATTATTACTGAAGGAGGAGGAGGAGGAGGAGGAAGATAAGAAGAAAAGAAAGGAAGGAACGAGGAAAAAATACGATGAACTTAAAAAAAAATGTTCAAAAAAGGAGGAGGAGGAGGATTACATAGGAATACATAGGAAGAACAGACACCAGAAGTCCTGTCGGTCTATGGCGAGGGTGTCTGTTTACTACCGCTACTACTACTACTACTACTACTACTACTACTACTACTACTACTGCTACTACTACTACTACTTCTACTACTACTACTACTACTACTACTACTACTATTACTACTACTACTACTATTACTACTACTACTGTTACTACTATAGTCTGTTGACGGAGCCTGTTCATCTGGCGCCTAGGCAGCGTTTGTTACGGCTCCTGTGATTGGCTGCACCCCTCCCTCACGCACATGTCCGCCGTGACGCTACACACTTGTATTTTCTTCGTTATAGCTCGTCTCTTATTCACGACAGACCGCTTTAGTTGGTACCGTTGGACTCAGCAGTAATTGCGCAACTCAGTTATGTTTATCTAAACTCGATAAAATAAAACATAAAGGAAATGTGATGAGTTGAAGTCACAAGACAGCTCCGAAATGTTCATAACACGGTTTACTTATCATCGCTTTTCTCAGCGGTCCTTGAACCAGGGTTGAAATAAATAATTCCATCTCATAGAGCAAAGTCTCCTGAACGCTATGGTCTTTTTGGTGCTCTTCTTATTGCAATCTATAACTAACTAATCTATTCTTAGTTCCTTATATTTTCCAGGTGTTTCTTTTTATTAACTTGTATGCTTGTCTTTTTTGTGCTTTTCTTATTCCATTCTATAACTAACTAATCTATTCTTCGTTCCTTATATTTTCCTGGTATTTCTTTTTATTAACTTGTATGCTTGTCTTTTTTGTGCTTTTCTTATTCCAATCTATAACTAACTAATCTATTCTTCGTTCCTTATATTTTCCAGGTGTTTCTTTTTATTAACTTGTATGCTTGTCTTTTTTGGTGCTTTCCTTATTGCAATCTATAACTAACTAATCTATTCTGCGTTCCTTATTTTTCTATTTAATTCTTTTCATTAACTTCTATGCTTGTCTTTTTGGTGCTGTTCTTATTCCAATATATAACTAACTAATCTATTTTTCTTTCCTTATATTTTTTAGTTATTTATTTTCATGAACTTGTATGCTTGTCTTTTTGGTACTTTTCTCATTCCAATCTATAACTAACTAATATATCCTTTGTTCCTTTTATTTTCTAGTTATTTCTTTTATTAACTTGTATGCTTGTCTATTCAGTACTTTCCTTATTCCAATCTATAACTAACTAATCTATCCTTCGTTCCTTTTATTTTCTAGTTATTTTTTATTAACTTGTATGCCCGTCTTTTTGGTGATATTCTTATTCCAATCTATAATTAACTAATCTATCCTTCGTTCCTTTTATTTTCTAGTTTTTTTTTTATTAACTTGTATGCTTGTCTTTTTGGTGATTTTCTTATTCCAATCTATAATTAACTAATCTATCCTTCGTTCCTTTTATTTTCTAGTTATTTTTTTATTAACTTGTATGCCCGTCTTTTTTGGTGATTTTCTTATTCCAATCTATAACTAACTAATCTATTCTTCGTTCCTTATTTCCGAGGTATTTCTTTTATTAACTTCTATGCCTGTCTTTTTTTTTACTTCTCTTATTCCAATCTATAACTAACTAATCTATTTTTCTTTCCTTATATTTTTCTAGTTATTTCTTTTTATTAACTTCTATGCTCGTCCTTTTGGTGCTTTTCTTATTCCAATCTATAACTAACTAATCTATCCTTTCCTTATTTTTCCAGATATTTCTTTTTATTAATTCGTATGCTCGTCTTTTGGGTACTTTTCTTATTCCAATCAATAAGTAACTAATCTATTCTTTCCTTATATTTTCTAGTTATTTCTTTTCATTAACTTCTATGCTGGTGTTTTTGGGTTCTTTTCTTATTCCAATTTTTAACTAACTAATCTATTCCTCGTTCTTTATTCTCTAGTTATTTCTTTTCATTAAATTCTATGCGTCTTTTTTGGTACTTTTCTTACTCCAATTTATAACTAACTAATCTATTCCTCGTTCTTTATTTTCTAGTTATTTCTTTTCATTAACTTCTATGCCTGTCTTTTTTGGTACTTTTCTAATTCCAATTTATAACTAAGTAATCTATATTTCTTTCTCTATATTTTCTAGTTATTTCTTTTCATTAACTTCTATGCTTGTCTTTTTTGGTTCTTTTCTTATTCCAGTCTATAACTAACTAACGTATCCTTCGTTCCTTATTTTCTAGTTATTTCTTTTCATTAACTTCTATGATTGTCTTTTTTAGTGCTTTTCTTATTTCAATTTATAAGTAACTAATCTATTCTTCGTTCCATATTTTCTAGTTATTTCTTTTCATTAACTTCTATGCTCGTTTTTTAGTACTTTCCTTATTCCAGTCTATAACTAACTAATCTATTCTTCGTTCCTTATTTTTCTAGTTATTTTTTTATTAACCTCTATGCTCGTCTTTTTGGTTCTTTTCTTATTCCAAATTATAACTAACTAATCTATTTTTCTTTCCTTATTTTTCCAGGTATTTCATTTTATTAACTTGTATGCTTGTCTTTTTTGGTGCTTTTCTTGTTCCAATTTATAAATAACTAATCTATTCTTCTTTCCATATTTTTCTATTTACTTCTTTTCATTAACTTCTATGCTCGTCTTTTTTGGTACTTTTCTTTATTCCAGTCTATAACTAACTAACCTATTCTTCGTTCCTTATTTTTCTAGTTATTTCTTTTATTAACCTCTGTGCTCGTCTTTTTAGTGCTTTTCTTATTCCAATCAATAACTAACTAATCTATTATTTCCTTATTTTATCTAGTTATTTATTTTCATTAACTTCTATGCTTGTCTCCTTGGGCTCTTTTCTTATTCCAATTTATAACTAATTAATCTATTCCTCTTCCCTTATATTTTCTAGCTATTTCTTTTCATTAACTTCTATGCTTGTCTTTTTTGGTGCTTTTCTTATTCCAATTTATAACTAACTAATCTATTATTCTTTCCATATTTTTTTATATACTTCTTTTCATTAACTTATACGCTCATCTTTTTAGTACCTTCCTTATTCCAATTTATAACTAAGCAATCTATCCTGCGTTCCTTTTATTTTCTAGTTATGTATTTTATTAACTTGTATGCTCGTCTTTTTGGTGCTTTTCTTATTCCAATCTTTAACTAACTAATCTATTCTTTCCTTACTTTTCCAGGTATTTCTTTTCATTAACTTCTATCCTCGTCTTTTTGTACTTTTCTTGTTTCAATTTATAACTAAACAATTTATTCCTCGTTCCTTATATTTTCTAGTCATTCCTTTTTATTAACTTGTATGCTGTCTTTTTTGTGCTGTTCTTATTGCAATCTATAACTTGCTAATCTATTCTGCGTTCCTTATATTTTCCTGGTATTTTTTTTCATTAACTTGTATGCTGTCTTTTTTGTGCTTTTCTTATTCCAATCTATAACTAACTAATCTATTCCTTATTTTTCTAGTGTTTTTTTATTAACATCAATGCCTGTCTTTTTTAAGTGCTTTTCTTATTCCAATTTATAATCAACTAATAAATTTTTCTTTCCTTATATTTTCTAGTTATTTCTTTTAATTAACTTCTATGCTTTTCTTTTTTTGGTGCTTTTCTTATTCCAATTTATAAGTAACTAATCTATTCTTCTTTCCATATTTTTCTATTTACTTCTTTTTATTAACTTCTATGCTCATCTTTTTGGTACTTTTCTTTATTCCAATCTTTAAATAACTAATCTATTCTTCGTTCCTTATTTTTCTAGTTATTTCTTTTCATTAACTTGTATGCTTGTCTTTTTTAGTGCTTTTCTTATTCTAATTTATAAGTAACTAATCTATTTTTCTTTCCTTATATTTTCTAGTTATTTCTTTTAATTAACTTCTATGCTTGTCTTTTTGGTGCTTTTCTTATTTTTCTATTTACTTCTTTTCATTAACTTCTATGCTCGTCTTTTTGGTTCTTTTCTTATTCCAATCTATAACTAACTAATCTATTCCTCGTTCCTTATATTATCTAGTTATTTCTTTTTATCAACATTTATGCTCGTCTTTTTGGTACTTTTCTTATTCCAGTCTATTTTTTCCTATTTTTCCAGGTATTTCTTTTTATTAACTTGTATGCTTGTCTTTTTGGTACTTTTATTATTCCAATCTATAACTAACTAATCTATTCTTCGTTCCTTATTTTTTGAGTTATTTCTTTTATTAACCTCTGTGCTCGTCTTTTTAGTGCTTTTCTTATTCCAATTTATAACTAACTAATCTATTCTGCTTTCCATATTTTGTACTTATTTCTTTTTATTAACTTCTATGCTTGTCTCTTTTGTGCTTTTCCTATTCCAATTTATTAAGTAACTAATCTATTCTTCGTTCCTTATTTTCAAGGTATTTCTTTTATTAACTTCTATGCTTGTCTTTTTTGGTTCTTTGCTTATTCCAATCTATAAATAATTAATATATTTTTTGCTTCTTATTTTTTTCTATTTACTTCTTTTTATTATTTTGTATGTTTGTCTTTTTTGGTGCTTTTCTTATCGCAATTTATAACTAACTACTCTTTTCTTCGTTCCTTAATTTTCTACTTATTTCTTTTTATTAACTTCTATGCCTGTCTTTATTGTGCTGTTCTTATTCCAATTTATAACTAGCTAATCTATTCTTCGTTCCTTATTTTTCTAGTTATTTTTATATTAACGTCTTTGCTCGTCTTTTTGGTACTTTTCTTATTCCAATTTATAACTAACTAATCTATTCTGCGTTCCTTTTTTTCTTCTTATTTCTTTCTATTAACTTCTATCCCTGTCTTTTTTTAGTGCTTTTCTTATTCCAATTTATAACTAACTAATCTATTCTTCTTTCCTTATATATCCAGGTATTTATTTTTATTAATTTCTATGCTCGTGTTTTTTGGTACTTTTTTATTACAATCTATAAGTAACTAATCTATTATTCTTTCGTTATATTTTTATAAAGAAAAATACCAAAAAAGACAAGCATAGAAGGTAATGAAAAGAAATACCTAGAAAATTAAGGAATGAATTGATTAGTTAGTTATCCATTTGAATAAGAAAAGTACCAAAAAGACAAGCATAGAAGTTAATAAAAAGAAATAACTAGAAAAATAAGGAACGAAGGATGGATTAGTTAGTTATTGATTGGAATAAGAAAAGAACCAAATAAGACAAGCATAGAAGTTAATAAAAGAAATAACTAGAAAATATAAGTAACGAAGAATAGATTAGTTAGTTATTAATTGGAATAAGAAAAGCATTAAAAAAACGAGCACAGAGGTTAATAAAAGAAATAACTAGGAACGAATAGATTAGTTATAGACTGGAATAAAGAAAAGTACCAAAAGGACGAGCATAGAAGTTAATGAAAAGAAGTAAATAGAAAAATATGGAAAGAAGAATAAATTAGTTAGTTATAAATTGGAATAAGAAAAGCACCAAAAAAGACAAGCATACAAGTTAATAAAAAGAAATACCTGGAAAAATAAGGAAAGAAAAATAGATTAGTTAGGTATAATTTGGAATAAGAAAAGAACCAAAAGACGAGCATAGAAGTTAATAAAAAATAACTAGAAAAATAAGGAACGAAGAATAGATTAGTTAGTTATAGATTGGAATAAAGCATAGAAGTTAATGAAAAGTTAATGAAAAGAAAATATGGAAAGAAGAATAGATTAAGAAGTTATAAATTACTAAGAAATAGACCAAAACACCAAAAAAGAACAGGCATAAAAGAAATAACTAGAAAAATAAGGAACGAAGAATAGTTTAGTTAGTTATAACTAACTAATCTATTCTTCGTTCCTTATTTTCGAGGCATTTCTTTTATCAATCTGTATGCCTGTCTCTTTTAGTGCTTTTCTTAATCCAATTATAATCTAACTGATCTATTCTTCTTTCGTTATTTTTACAGGTATTTCTTTTTATTAACTTCTGTGCTCGTCTTTTTGGTACTCGTCTTATTCCAATCTATAAGTAACTAATCTATTTTTCTTTCCTTTTATTTTTCTAGTCATTTCTTTTGATTAAATTATATGCTTGTCTTTCTGGTGATGTTCTTATTCCAATCTATAACTAACTAATCTATTTTTCGTTGCTTATTTTTCTGGTTATTTCTTTTTATTAACCTCTATGCTCGTCTTTTTGGTGCTTTTCTTATTCCAATTTATAACTAACTAATCTATTTTTCTTTCCCTATTTTTCCAGGTATTTCTTTTTATTAACTTGTATGCTTGTCTTTTTGGTGCTTTTCTTATTCCTATTTATAACTAACTAATCTATTCTTCTTTCCATATTTTTCTATTTACTTATTTTCATTATCTTCTATGCTCGTCTTTTTGGTACTGTTCTTTATTCCAATCTATAACTAATTATTCTATTCTTCGTTCCTTATTTTCTAGTTAATTCTTTTATTAACCTCTGTGCTCGTCTTTTTAGTGCTTTTCTTATTCCTATCTATAAATAACTAATTTATTCTTCGTTCCTTATTTTTCTAGTTATTTCTTTTCATTACCTTGTATGCTTGTCTTTTTGGTACTTTTCTTATTCCAATCTATAACTAACTAATCTATCCTTCGTTCCTTATTTTCTAGTTATTTATTTTTATTAACTTATATGCTTGTCTTCTTTAGAGCTTTTCTTGTTCCAATTTATAACTAAATAATCTATTCTTTCCTTATTTTCTCAGGTATTTCTTTTCATTCTTTTATGCTCATCTTTTTGGGTTCTTTTCTTATTTCAATTTATAACTAACTAATCTATTCCTCGTTCTTTATTTTCTAGTTATTTCTTTTCATTAACTTCTATGCCTGTCTATTTTTGGTACTTTTCTAATTCCAATTTATAACTAACTAACCTATTCTTTCTTTATTTTTCCAGGTATTTCTTTTTATTATTTCTATGCTCGTCCTTTTGGTGCTTTTCTTATTCCAATTTATTACTAACTAATCTATTCTTCATTTATTTTTCCAGTTATTTCTTTTCATTAACTTCTATGCCTGTCTTTTTAGTGCTTTTCTTATTCCAATTTATAACTAACTAATCTATTCTTCGTTCCATATTTTCCTTTTTATTTCTTTTTATTAACTTATATGATTTTGGTGCAGTTCTTATTGAAATCTATAACTTGCTTGTCTATTCTTTCCTTATTTTTCAAGATCTTTCTTTGTATTAATTTGTATGCTCGTCTTTTGGGTATTTTTCTTATTCCAATTAATAACTAACTAATCTATTCTTTCCTAATATTTTTTGTAGTTATATCTTTTCATTAACTTCTATGCTTGTCTTTTTGGTGCTTTTCTTACTCTAGTGCATAACTAACTAATCTATTCTTCGTTCCTTAGTTTTCTTTTTATTTCTTTTTATTAACTTCTATGTTTGTCTTTTTGGTGCTGTTCTTATTCCAATCTATAACTAACTAATAATTTTTTTGCTCCTTGTAATTCTATTTATTTGATTTTATTAACCTGTATGCCTGTCTTTTTTTGGTTCTTTTCTTATTTAAATCTATAACTAACTAATCTATTCCTTCTTTATTTTTCCAGGTATTTCTTTTTATTATTTCTATGCTCGTCTTTTTGGTACATTTCTTATTCCAATTTATAACTAACTAATATATTCCTTCTTTATTTTTCCAGGTACTTCTTTTTATTATTTCTATGCTCGTCTTTTTGGTGCTTTTCTTATTCCAATTTATAACTAACTAATCTATCTTTTCTTCCTTATTCTTCCAGGTATTTCTTTTTATTAACTTGTATGCTCGTCTTTTTGGTACTTTCCTTATTCTAATCTATTAGTAAATAATCTATTCTTCGTTCCTTATTTTTCTAGATATTTCTTTTCATTAACTGCTATGCTTGTCTTTTTGGTACTTTTCTTATTCCAATTTATAACTAACTAATATATTCTTTGTTCCTTATTTTCTAGGTATTTCTTTTATTAAATTGTATGCTCGTCTTTTTGGTACATTTCTTATTCCAATCTATAACTAACTAATATATTTTTTGCTCCTTATATTGCTATTTATTTGTTTTTATTAACTTGTATGCCTGTCTTTTTTCGTTCTTTTCTTATTCAAATTTATATCTGACTTATCTATTCCTTCCTTATTTTTCCAGGTACTTCTTTTTATTATTTATATGCTCGTCTTTTTGGTGCTTTTCTCATTCCAATCTAAATATGAATAAGAAAAGCACTAAAACAGACAAGCACACAAGTTAATAAAAAGAAATGACTAGAAAATATAGGGAACGAAGAATAGATTACTTGGTTATAAATTGGAATAAGAAAAGTACCAAAAAGCCAGGCATAGAAGTTAATGAAAAGAAAAACCTGGAAAAATAAGGGAAAAATAGATTAGTTAGTTATAGATTGAAATTAGACAAGTACCAAAAAGACGAGCATGTTAGTTAAAGAAAAGAAATAACTAGAAAATAAGAAACGAAGCATAGATTAGTTAGTTATAGACTGGAATAAAGAAAAGTACCAAAAACACGAGCAGGGAAGTTAATGAAAAGAAGTAAATAGAAAAATCTGGAAAGAAGAATAGATTAGTTAGTTATAAATTGGAATAAGAAAAGCACCAAAAAAAAACAAGCATACAAGTTAATAAAAAGAAATACCTGGAAAAATAAGGAACGAAGAATAGATTAGTTAGTTATAGATTAGAATAAGAAAAGCACCAAATAGACAGGCATAGAAGTTAATAAAAAGAAATAAGAAGAAAAATATGGGACGTGAAATAGATTAGTTAGTTATTGATTGGAATAAGAAAAAACAAAAAGAGAAGCATAGAAGTTAATTAAAAGAAATAACTAGAAAATATAAGGAAAGAAAAATAGATTAGTTAGTTATTAATTAGAATAAGAAAAGAACCAAAAAAGACGAGCACAGAGGTTAATAAAAGAAATATTTAGAAATGTAAGAAAAGAATAGAATAGTTATTTAGAGCTTGGAATATAAAATGAACCAAAACAGACAAGCATACAAGATAATAAAAAGAAGTAAATAGAAAAAATAAGGAGCAAAAGATAGATTAGTTAGTTATAGATTGGAATAAGAAAATCACCAAAAAGACAAGCATACAAGTTAATAAAAGAAATAACTAGAAAATAAAAACAACGAAGGATAGATTAATTAGTTATAGATTGGAATAAGGAAAGCACAAAAAAAACCAAGCATAGAAGTTAATGAAAAGATATAACTAAAAAATATAAAGAACGTCTTTTGGGTATTTTTCTTATTCATATCAATAACTAACTAATCTATTCTTTCCTTATGTTTTCTAGTTATTTCTTTTCATTAACTTCTATGCTTGTCTTTTTGGTACTTTTCTTATTCCAATTTATAACTAACTAATATATTCTTTGTTCCTTATTTTCGAGGTATTTCTTTTATCAACTTGTATTCTCGTCTTTTTGGTACTTTTCTTATTCTAATCTATAACTAACTAATCTATTTTTTGCTCCTTATATTTCTATTTATTTGTTTTTATTAACTTGTATGCCTGTCTTTTTTTGGTTCTTATTCAAATTTATAACTGACTAATATATTCTTTCCTTATTTTTCCAGGTATTTCTTTGTATTATTTCTATGCTTGTCTTTTTGGTGCTTTTCTTATTCCAATTTATAACTAACTAATCTATTCTTCCCTTGTTTTTCCAGATATTTCTTTTCATTAACTTCTATGCCTGTTTCTTTGGTGCTGTTCTTATTCCAATCTAAATTGGAAATAGAAAAGCGCTAAAAACGACAAGCATACAAGTTTATAAAATTAAATTACTAGAAAATATAAGGAACGAAGAATAGATTAGTTAGTTATAAATTGGAATAAGAAAAGAACCAAAAAGACAAACATACAAGTTAATGAAAAGAAATACTGGAAAAATAAGGAACGAAGATTAGATTTGTTAGTTATAAATGAGAATAAGAAAAGCAGCAAATAGACAGGCACTGAAGTTAATAAAAAGAAATAAGAAGAAAAATATGGGACGTGGAATAGATTAATCAGTTATAGATTAGAATAAGAAAGAAAAAAAGAGAAGCATAGAAGTTAATTAAAAGAAATAACTAGAAAATATAAGGAAAGAAAAATAGATTAGTTAGTTATTAATTGGAATAAGAAAAATACCAAATAGACGAGCATAGAAGTTAATGAAAAGAAATAAGAAGAAAAACAAGGAACGAAGAATAGAGCAGTTAGTTATAAATTAGAATAAGAAAAGAACTAAAAAAGACGAGCACAGAGGTTAATAAAAGAAATATTTAGAAATATAAGAAAAGAATAGAATAGTTATTTATAGATTGGAATATAAAAAGAACCAAAAAAGACAAGCATACAAGATAATAAAAAGAAGTAAATAGAAAAAATAAGGAGCAAAAGATAGATTAGTTAGTTATAGATTGGAATAAGAAAATCACCAAAAAGACAAGCATACAAGTTAATAAAAGAAATAACTAGAAAATAAAAGGAACGAAGGATAGATTAGTTAGTTATAGATTGGAATAAGAAAATCACCAAAAAGACAAGCATACAAGTTAATGAAAATAAATAACTAAAAAATATAAAGAACGTCTTTTGGGTATTTTTCTTATTCCAATCAATAACTAACTAATCTATTCTTTCCTTATATTTTCTAGTTATTTCTTTTCATTAACTTCTATGGTTGCCTTTTAAGTGCTTTTCTTATTCCAATCTATAACCTAACTAATCTATTCTTCGTTCTTTATTTTTCTTGTTATTTCTGTTCATTAGCTTCTATGCTTGTCTTTTTGGTACTTTTCTTATTCCAATTTATAACTAACTAATAAATTCTTTGTTTCTTATTTTCGAGGTATTTCTTTTATCAACTTGTATTCTCGTCTTTTTGGTACTTTTCTTATTCTAATCTATAACTAACTAATCTATTTTTTGCTCCTTATATTTCTATTTATTTATTTTTATTAACTTGTATGCCTGTCTTTTTTGGTTCTTTTTTATTCAAATTTATAACTGACTAATCTATTTCTTCCTTATTTTTCCAGGTATTTCTTTGTATTATTTCTATGCTCGTCTTTTTTGTGCTTTTCTTTTTCCAATTTATAACTAACTAATCTATTCTTCCCTTATTTTTCCAGATATTTCTTTTCATTAACTTCTATGCCTGTCTGGTGGTGTTCTTTTTCCAATCTAAATTGGAATTAGAAAAGCACTAAAAACGACAAGCATACAAGTTAGTAAAATTAAATGACTAGAAAATATAAGGAACGAAGTTAGTTATAAATTGGAATAAGAAAAGAACCAAAAAGACAAGCATACAAGTTAATGAAAAGAAATACCTGGAAAAATAAGAAACGAAGAATAGATTAGTTAGTTATAAATTAGAATAAGAAAAGCACCAAAAAGGCAGGCATAGAAGTTAATTAAAAGAAATAAGAAGAAAAATATGGATCGTTGAATAGATTAGTTAATTATACATTGGATTAAGAAAAAAACAAATAGACAAGCATAGAAGTCAATTAAAAGAAATAACTAGAAAATATAAGGAAAGAAAAATGATTAGTTAGTTATTAATTGGAATAAGTAAAGTACCAAAAAGACGAGCATAGAAGTTAATGAAAAGAAATTAGAAGAAAAACAAGGAACGAAGAATAGATTAGTTAGTTATAAATTAGAATAAAAAAAGAACCAAAAAAGACGAGCACAGAGGTTAATAAAAGAAATATATAGAAATATAAGGAAAGAATAGAATAGTTAGATAAAGATTGGAATAAAAAAAGAACCAAAAAAGACAAGCATACAAGATAATAAAAAGAAGTAAATAGAAAAAATAAGGAGCAAAAAATAGATTAGTTAGTTATAGATTGGAATAAGAAAATCACCAAAAAGACAAGCATACAAGTTAATAAAAGAAATAACTAGAAAATAAAAGGAACGAAGGATAGATTAGTTAGTTATAGATTGGAATAAGAAAAGCACTAAAAAAAACCAAGCATACAAGTTAATGAAAAGAAATAACTAAAAAATATAAAGAACGTCTTTTGGGTATTTTTCTTATTCATATCAATAACTAACTAATCTATTCTTTCCTTATATATTCTACTTATTTCTTTTCATTAACTTCTCTGGTTGCCTTTTTAGTGCTTTTCTTATTCCAATCTATAACCTAACTAATCTATTCTTCGTTCCTTATTTTTCTAGTTATTTCTTTTCATTAACTTCTATGCTTGTCTTTTTGGTACTTTTCTTATTCCAATTTATAACTAACTAATAAATTCTTTGTTTCTTATTTTCGAGGTGTTTCTTTTATCAACTTGTATTCTCGTTTTTTGGTACTTTTCTTATTCTAATCTATAACTAACTAATCTATTTTTTGCTCCTTATATTTCTATTTATTTATTTTTATTAACTTGTATGCCTGTCTTTTTTGGTTCTTTTTTATTCAAATTTATAACTGACTAATCTATTCTTTCCTTATTTTTCCAGGTATTTCTTTTTATTATTTCTATGCTCGTCTTTTTGGTGCTTTTCTTATTCAAATTTATAACTAACTAATCTATTCCTTCCTTATTTTTCCAGGTATTTCTTTTTATTATTTATATGCTCGTCTTCTTGGTGCTGTTCTCATTCCAATCTAAATATGAATAAGAAAAGCACTAAAAAAGACAAGCATACAAGTTAATAAAAAGAAATGACTAGAAAATATAGGGAACGAAGAATAGATTACTTAGTTATAAATTGGAATAAGAAAAGTACCAAAAAGACAGGCATAGAAGTTAATGAAAAGAAAAACCTGGAAAAATAAGGGAAGAATAGATTAGTTAGTTAAAGATTGAAATAAAAAACAGTACCAAAAAGACGAGCATTTTAGTTAAAGAAAAGAAATAACTAGAAAATAAGGAACGAAGAATAGATTAGTTAGTTATAGACTGGAATAAAGAAAAGTACCAAAAAGACGAGCATAGAAGTTAATGAAAAGAAGTAAATAGAAAAATATGGAAAGAAGAATAGATTAGTTAGTTATAAATTGGAATAAGAAAAGCACCAAAAAAGACAAGCATACAAGTTAATGAAAAGAAATACCTGGAAAATTAAGTTCTTAACAATCGAGCATTAAAGTTATTGGAAATAAATAAATAGAAGAATGTGGAAAGAAGAACAGATTAGTTATTTAAAAATTAAAATAAGAAAAGCACCAAAAAAGACAGGCATACAGGTTTATAAAAAGAAAAAAATAGCTAGAAAATATAAGGAACAAGGAATAGATTAGTTATAAATTGGAATAAGAAAAGAACACAAAAAGACGAGCATAGAAGTTAATGAAAAGAAATAACTAGAAAATATAAGAAAAGAATAGATTAGTTAGTTATTGATTGGAATAAGAAAAGTACTCAAAAGACGAGCATACGAATTAATAAAAAGAAATATCTGGAAAAATAAGGAAAGAACAGATTAGTTAGTTATAGATTGGATTAAGAGAAGCACCAAAAAGACAAACATAGAAGTTAATAAAAAGAAATAACTTGAAAAATATAAGGAAAGAAAAATAGATTAGTTAGTTATAGATTGGAATAAGAAAAGTACCAAAAAAGACGAGCATAGAAGTTAATAAAAAGAAATAACTAGAAAAATAAAGAAAGAAGAATAGATTAGTTAATTATAAATTGGAATAAGAGAAGCACTAAAAAAGACAGGCATTGAAGTTAATAAAAAGAAATCAGAAGAAAAATAAGGAACGCAGAATAGATTAGTTAGTTATAGATTGGAATATGAAAAGCACAAAAAAGACAAGCATACAAGTTAATGAAAAGAAATACCTGGAAAAATAAGGAACGGAGAATAGATTAGTTAGTTATAAATTAGAATAAGAAAAGCACCAAATAGACAGGCATAGAAGTTAATAAAAAGAAATAAGAAGAAAAATATGGGACGTGGAATAGATTAGTTAGTTATAGATTGGAATAAGAAAAAACAAAAAGAGAAGCATAGAAGTTAATTAAAAGAAATAACTAGAAAATATAAGGAAAGAAAAATAGATTAGTTAGTTATTAATTGGAATAAGAAAAGTACCAAAAAGACGAGCATAGAAGTTAATGAAAAGAAATAAGAAGAAAAACAAGGAACGAAGAATAGAGTAGTTAGTTATAAATTAGAATAAGAAAAGAACCAAAAAAGACGAGCACAGAGGTTAATAAAAGAAATATATAGAAATATAAGGAAAGAATAGAATAGTTATTTATAGATTGGAATAAAAAAAGAACCAAAAAAGACAAGCATACAAGATAATAAAAAGAAGTAAATAGAAAAAATAAGGAGCAAAAAATAGATTAGTTAGTTATAGATTGGAATAAGAAAATCACCAAAAAGACGAGCATACAAGTTAATAAAAGAAATAACTAGAAAATAAAAGGAACGAAGGATAGATTAGTTAGTTATAGATTGGAATAAGAAAAGCACAAAAAAAACAAGCATACAAGTTAATGAAAAGAAATAACTAAAAAATATAAAGAACGTCTTTTGGGTATTTTTCTTATTCCAATCAATAACTAACTAATCTATTCTAGTTAATTATTTCTAGAAAATATAAGGAACTTTTTGGTAATTTCTTATTCAATCTATAAAAAATCTATTCTTCGTTTCCTTATTTTCTAGTTATTTCTATGCCTGTCTTTTTGGTGCTTTTCTAATTCCAATTTGTAACTAACTAATCTATTCTTTCATTATTTTTCCAGATACTTCTTTTCATTAACTTCTATGCCTGTCTTTTTGGTGCTGTTCTTATTCCAATCTAAATTGGAATAAGAAAAGCACTAAAAAAGACAAGCATACAAGTTAATAAAAAGAAATGACTAGAAAATATAGGGAACGAAGAATAGATTACTTAGTTATAAATTGGAATAAGAAAAGTACCAAAAAGACAGGCATAGAAGTTAATGAAAAGAAAAACCTGGAAAAATAAGGGAAGAATAGATTAGTTAGTTAAGATTGAAATAAAAACAGTACCAAAAAGACGAGCATTTTAGTTAAAGAAAAGAAATAACTAGGAAATAAGGAACGAAGAATAGATTAGTTAGTTATAAATTGGAACAAGAGAAGCACTAAAAAAGACAAGCATAGAAGTTAATAAAAAGAAATACCTGGAAAAATAAGGAAAGAAAAATAGATTAGTTAGTTATAATTTGGAATAAGAAAAGAACAAAAAAACGAGCATAGAGGTTAATAAATAATAATTAGAAAAATAAGGAACGAAGAATAGATTAGTTAGTTATAGATTGGAATAAGGAAAGTTCTAAAGAAACAAGCATAGAAGTTAATGAAAAGAAATAAATAGAAAAATATGGAAAGAAGAATAGATTAGTTAGTTAAAAATTAGAATAAGAAAAGCACCAAAAGAGACAAGTATACAAGTTAGTAAAAAGAAATAGCTAGAAAATATAAGGAACAAGGAATATATTAGTTATAAATTGGAATAAGAAAAGAACACAAAAAGACGAGCATAGCAGTTAATGAAAAGAAATAACTAGAAAATATAAGAAAATAATAGATTACTTAGTTATTGATTGGAATAAGAAAAATACCCAAAAGACGAGCATACGAATTAATAAAAAGAAGTATCTGGAAAAATAAGGAAAGAATAGATTAATTATTTATAGACTGAAATAAGAAAAAAGCACCAAAAAAAAAAGACAAGCATACAAGTTAGTGAAAAGAAATAAATAGAAAAATAAGGAACGAAGAATAGATTAGTTATTTATAGATTGCAATAGGAACAGCACCAAAAAGACAAACATACAATTAGATAAAAAGAAATGACTTAAAAATATAAGGAACGAAAACTAGATTAGTTAGTTATAGATTGGAATAAGAGAAGCACCAAAAAGACAAGCAAAGAAGTTAATAAAAATAAATAACTAGAAAAATATAAGGAAAGAGAAATAGATTAGTTACTTATAAATTGGAATAAGAAAAGCACGAAAAATGACAAGCATTCAAGTTAATAAAAAGAAATAGCTAGAAAATATAAGGAACGAAGAATAGATTAGTTAGTTATAGATTGGAATAGCAAAAGTACCAAAAAGACAAGCATAGAGATTAATGAATAGAAATACCTCGAAAAATAATTAAACAATAGATTAGTTAGTTATAGACTGGAATAATAAAAACATCAAAAAGACGACCATAGAATTAATGAAAAGAAATAACTTGAAAAATAAGGAACGAAGAATAGATTAGTTAGTTATATATTGGAAAAAGAAAAGCACTAAAAAGACGAGCACAGAGGTTAATAAAAGAAATAACTAGAAAAATAAGGAACGAAGAATAGATTAGTTAGTTATAGATTGGAATAAGAAAAACACTAAAAAGACGAGCATAGAGGTTAATAAAAAAAATAACTAGAAAAATAAGGAACGAAGAATAGATTAGTTAGTTATAGATTGGAATAAAGAAAAGTACCAAAAAAGACAAGCATATAAGTTAATAAAAAGAAGTAAATAGAAAAATACGGAGAGAAGAATAGATTAGTTACTTATAAATTGGAATAAGAAAGCACCAAAAAAGACAAGCATAGAAGTTAATTAAAAGAAATAACTAGGAAATATAAGGAAAGAAAAAATGATTAGTTAGTTATAAATTGGAACAAGAAAAGCACTAAAAAGATAGGCATAGAAGTTAATAAAAAAAATAAGAAACGCAGAATAGAGTAGTTAGTTATAGATTGGAATAAGAAAAACATAAAGAGAGACAAGCATACAGGTTAATAAAAAGAAATACCTGGAAAATATAAGGAACGAAGAATAGATTACTTAGTTATAAATTATAATAAGAAAAGTACCAAACAGACACGAATAAAAGTTAATGAAAATAAATACCTGGAAATATAAGGGGAGAATAGATGAGTTAGTTATAAATTGGAATAAGAAAAGTACCAAAAAGACGAATATAGAAATAATAAAAAGAAATACTTGGAAAAATAAGGAAAGAATAGTTTAGTTAGTTATAGATTGGGATAAGAAAAGCACCAAAAAGACAAGCATAGAAGTTAATAAAAAGAAATACCTGGAAAATATGAGGAACGAAGATTAGATTAGTTAGTTATAGATTGAAATAAGGAAAGTACTAAAAAAACGAGCATAGTAGTTAATGAAAAGAAGTAAATAGAAAAATACGGGAAGAAGAATAGATTAGTTAGTTATGAATTGGAATACAAAAAGCACCAAAAAGACAATCATACAAGTTAATAAAAATAAATAGCTAGAAAATATTAGGAACGTTGAATTGATTAGTTAGTTATAAATTGGAATTAGAAAAGAACCGAAAAAGACGAGCATAGAAGTTAATGAAAAGAAATAACTAGAAAAATATAAGGAAAGAAAAACAGATCAGTTAGTTGCCAATTGGAATAAGAAAAGCACTATAGAAAACAAGCATATATGTTAATAAAAGAAATACTTCGAAAATAAGGAACGAAGAATAGATTAGTTAGTTATAAATTGGTATAAGAAAAGAACCAAAAAAGACGAGTATAATAGTTAATGAAAATACATATCTTGAAAATTTAAGGAAAGATAAATAGATTAGTTAGTTATTTATTGGAATAAGAAAAGTCTCCAAAAGACGACCATACGAATAAATAAATAAAAATATCTGAAAAATAAGGAAAGAATAAATTAATTATTTATAGATTAGAATAAGAAAAAGCACCAAAAAAAGACAAGCATACAAGTTAGTGAAAATAAATAAATAGAAAAATAAGGAACGAAGAATAGATTAGTTATTTATAGATTGCAATAAGAACAGCACCAAAAAGACAGGCATACAAGTTAATAAAAAGAAATGACTAGAAAATATAAGGAACGAAAAATAGATTAGTTAGCTATAGATTGGAATAAAAACAGACATGCATAGAAGTTAATAAAAATAAATAACTAGAAAAATATAAGGGAAGCGAAATAGATTAATTAGTTATAGATTGCAATAACAAACGTACCAAAAAAGACAAGCATATAAGTTAATAAAAGAAATATCTCGAAAATAAGGAACGAAGAATAGACTAGTTACTTATAAATTGGAATAAGAAAAGCACTAAAAAAGACAAGCATACAAGTTAATGAAAAAAAATAACTAGAAAAATAAGGAACGAAGGATATATTAGTTAGTTTTAGATTGGAATAATAAAAGAACCAAAAAAGACAAGCATAGAAGTTAATGAAAAGAAATAACTAGAAAATATAAGGAAAGAAAAATAGATTAGTTAGTTATAGATTGGAATAGGAAAAATACCAAAAAGACAGGCATATAAATTAATGTAAAGAAATAACTAGAATATATAAGGAAAGAAAAATAGATTAGTTAGTTATAGATTGCAATAAGATAAGCACCAAAAATGACAAGCATACAAGTTAATAAAAAGAAATGACTAGAAAATATAAGGAACGAAGAATAGATTACTTAGTTATAAATTGGAATAAGAAAAGTGCCAAACAGACAGGAATAGAAGTTAATGAAAAGAAATACCTTGAAAAATAAGGAAAGAATAGTTTAGTTAGTTAATGAATAGAAATAACTAGAAAATATAAGGATCGAAGAATAGATTTGTTAGTTATAGATTGGAATAAGAACAGCACCAAAAAGACAAGCATAAAAGTTAATAAAAAGAAATAACTGGAAAATGTAAGGAAAAAAAGAATAGATTAGTTAGTAATAGATTGAAATAAGAAAAGTACCAAAAAGACGAGCATAGAAGTTAATGAAAACAAATAACTAGAAAATATAAGGATAGAATAGATTAGTTAGTTATTGATTGGATTAAGAAAAGAACCAAAAAGACAAGCATAGGGGTTAATGAAAAGAAATAACTTAAAAATATGAAGAACGAAGAATAGATTAGTTAGTTATATATTGCAATAAGAAAAGCACCAAAAAGACGAGCATACAAGTTAATAAAATAAATAACTAGAAAATAAAAGGAACGCAGGATAGATTACTTAGTTATAGATTGGAATAAGGAAGGTACTAAAAAGACGAGCATAGAAGTTAATGACAAGAAGTATATAGAAAAATATGGAAAGAAGAATAGATTAGTTAGTTATAAATTGGAATAAGAAAAGCACTAAAAAAGACATTCATAGAAGTTGATAAAGAGAAATAAGAAGAAAAATAAGGAACGCAGAATAGATTAGTTACTTATAGATTGGAATAAGAAAAGTACCAAAAAAGACAAGCATATAAGTTAATGAAAAGAAATACCTGGAAAAATAAGGAACGAAGAATAGATTAGTTAGCTATAAATTGGAATAAGAAAAGCACTAAAAAGACAAGCACAGAGATTCATAAAAGAAATAACTAGAAAAATAAGGAGCGAAGAATAGATTAGTTAGTTATAGACTGGAATAAAGAAAAGTACCAAAAAGACGAGCATAGAAGTTAATGAAAAGAAGTAAATAGAAAAATATGGAAAGAAGAATAGATTAGTTAGTTATAAATTGGAATAAGAAAAACACCAAAAAATACAAGCATATAAGTTGATAAAAAGAAATACCTGGAAAAATAAGGAATGAAAAATAGATTAGTTAGTTATAAATTGGAATAAGAAAAGAACCAAGAAGACGAGCATAGAGGTTAATAAAAAAATAACTAGAAAAATAAAGAACGAAGAATAGATTAGCTAGCTATAGATTGGAATAAGGAAAGTACTAAAAAACGAGCATAGACCTTAATGAAAAGAAGTAAATAGAAAAATATGGAAAGAAGAATAGATTAGTTAGTTATAAATTGGAATAAGAAAAGCACCAAAAAAATACAAGCATTCAAGTTAATAAAAAGAAATACCTGGAAAATATAAAGAACGAGGAAATTAGTTAGTTATAGACTGGAATAAGAGAATCACCAAAAAGACAAGTATAGAAGTTAATAAAAAGAAATAACTAGAAAAATATAAGGAAAGAAAAATAGATTAGTTAATTTATAGATTGGAATAAGAAAAGTACCAAAAAAGACGAGCATAGAAGTTAATAAAAAGAAATAACTAGAAAAATAAGGAAAGAAAAATAGATAAGTTTGTTATAAATTGGAATAAGAAAAGCACTAAAAAAGAGAGGCATAGAAGTTAATAAAAGAAATACCTCGAAAATATGGAACGAAGAATAGATTATTTACTTATAAATTGAAATAAGAAAAGCACTAAAAAGACAAGCATAGAAGTTAATGAAAAGAAATAACTAGAAAATATATAGAAAGAAAAATAGATTAGTTAGTTATAAATTGGAATAAGAAAAGAACCCCAAAAGACGAGCATAGAAGTTAAAGAAAAGATATACCTGGGAAAATAACGAACGAAGAATAGATTAGTTAGTTATAGATTGGAATAAGAAAAGAACCAAAAAGACAAGCATACAAGTTAATAAAAAGAAATAACTAGAAAAATATAAGGGAAGAAAAATAGATTAGTTACTTATAGATTGGAATAAGAAAAGTACCAAAAAAGACGAGCATAGAATTTAATAAAAAGAAATACCTGGAAAAATAAGGGAAGAAGAATAGATTAGTTAGTTATAAATTGGAATATGAAAAGCACTAAAATAGACAAGCATAGAAGTTAATAAAAAGAAATAAGAAGAAAAATAAGGAACGCAGAATAGATTAGTTAGTTATAGATTGAAATAATAAAAGCACAAAAAAGACAAGCATACAAGTTAATGAAAAGAAATACCTGGAAAAATAAGAAACGAAGAATAGATTAGTTAGTTATAAATTGAAATAAGAAAAGCACCAAAAAGACAGGCTTAGAAGTTAGTAAAAAGAAATAAGAAGAAAAATGTGGGACGTGGAATAGATTAGTTAGTTATAGATTGGAATTATAAAATAACCAAAAAGACAGGCATAGAGGTTAATTAAAAGAAATAACTAGAAAATATAAGGAAAGAAAAATAGATTAGTTAGTTATAAATTGGAATAAGAAAAATACTAAAAAGACGAGCATAGGAGTTAAAGAAAAGAAGTAAATAGAGAAATATGGAAAGAAGAATAGATAAGTTAGTTATAAATTGGAATAAGAAAAGCACCAAAAAAGACATGCATAGAGGTTAATAAAAAGAAATAGCTAGAAAATATAAGGAACGAGAAATAGATTAGTTAGTTATTGATTGGAATAAGAAAAGTACCCAAAAGACGAGCATACGAATTAATAAAAAGAAATAACTAGAAAATTATAAGGAAAGAAAAATAGATTAGTTAGTTATAGATTGGAATAAGAGAAGCACCAAAAAGACAAGCATACAAGTTAATAAAAAGAAATAACTAGAAAATTATAAGGAACGAAAAATAGATTAGTTAGTTATAGATTGGAATAAGAGAAGCACTAAAAAAGACAGGCATAGAAGTTAATAAAAGAAATACCTCGAAAATAAGGAAGGAAGAATAGATTAGTTAGTTATAGATTGGAATAAGAATAGCACCAAAAAGACGGGCATACAAGTTAATAAAAAATAACTAGAAAATAAAAGGAACGAAGGATAGATTAGTTATAGATTGGAATAAGGAGAGTACTG
>NC_066569.1:8241337-8258837 GCF_024679095.1 Eriocheir sinensis | reverse complement strand
GTTAGGGTGACGGAAGAGGGAGGAAGGGTGTTTTTGAGTGAAAGGAAGGAAGAGTTATAGAGAGGGGTGAAAGGAGGGGTGTATGAGAGAAAGCTAGGGTGATAGGGTTGAAGGAGAGGGTGAATTAGGGTGAGGGAGGGTTGAAGAAGGGGTGCATGAGGGTGAGAGTGAAAGAAGGATGAAGAAGAAGTGCACGAGTGAGGTAGAGAAGGATGAACGAGAAAATGTGAAGGAAAGGGTGAGATTTAGGGTGAGAGAGAAAAGGTGGAAATTCGGAAAGGGAGAAAGTGTGAATATATGATCTGAAGGGTGAGCGAGGGTGAAGAAGGGTGAAAATAAGGGTGTGAAAGGGTGAGAGTGAGGTGTGAGAGGAACGGTTGAAAATAAGGTCTAAGAAAAGGGTGAAGGCAGTGAATTAGGGTGAAAAATAGGGTGTGAGTTTGATTGTGGTGTGAGTTGAGTGAAAAAAAGAAAATGGGGTGAAAGAGAGGGTGTAGGAGAGAGAGAGAGAGAGAGAGAGAGAGAGAGAGAATTATGGGTGGTGAATTAAATTAGACAGATAGAGAGGGCGGGAATGAATGAAGAGAGGAAGGAAGATTAGAGAAAGGAAGAAGGGAAGGGAAGAGAAGGGAACAGAAGGAAAGGAAGGGAAGAGAAGGGAAACAGAGAGGAAGATAAGGAAAGGGGAAGGAAGGGAAGAGGAAGAGAAGGGAATGGAATTAGAAAGGAAGGGAAGAAAGGAAGGGACGGAAGATTAGGAGAAGGAAGGGAAGGGAAGAGAGGAAGGGAGGAGCATAAAAGGGAAAGGGAAGGGAACAGAAGGAAAGGGAAGGGAAGAGAGTGCAATGAGTAGTCAATGTTTGTTTGTTTGTTTGTTTGTTTGTTTATAGGGAGGGGGGAGGAGGGGGGTCACGTGCCTTGTTGTGTTTGTCAAGTGTTTGTTTGTTTGTCTGTTTGTTCGACCGATTGCCTTGTTTGTGGCTTCTCTGCTATATCAGATGTTGTGTGTGTGTGTGTGTGTGTGTGTGTGTGTGTGTGTGTGTGTGTGACGAGCGACATTGTTTTGTCTCTCTCTCTCTCTCTCTCTCTCTCTCTCTCTCTCTCTCTCTCTCTCTCTCTCTCTCTCTCTCTCTCTCTCTCTCTCTTTGTGTTGACCTTTTTCTTCATTAACTGCGAGAGCAACTTAAACAATATTTACCCTTCAAACATCTATAGAAACACTCCTCTATTAGCCTTTAAATAACTTGCTAAATATATGTACGATGTTCTTTTTAACTAAATATATAAATGTGTGTGAGTTTATGTTATCGAGAACTGACGCTAAATGTTTTTATTGTTATTTTCTTTTAGTTAAATATAAATTATGTGTAAAATTATCCCTGTGCTTATGTTTTGAGAGAGAGAGAGAGAGAGAGAGAGAGAGAGAGAGAGAGAGAGAGAGAGAGAGAGAGAGTCTTAAACAGACAGAAAGGGTGGAAGCGAATGAAGAGAGGAAAGAAAAGGATGGGAAAAGAAAGCAAAGGAAAGGAAAAGAATGGAAGGAAAAAAGGGAACAGAGGAAAAGGGAATAGAATGGAAGAAGGAAAGGAAAGGAAAAGGAAGGAAACAGAAAGAAAAGGAAGGGAAAGAGGGAATAGAAGGCAAGAAGAAGAGGAAAGGAAGGAAACAGAAAGAAAAGGAAGGGAAAAGAATGGAAGGAAAAGAGGGAACAGAAGAAGAGAAAGGGAAAGAGGGAAGAAGATGTGTGTGTGTGTGTGTGTGTGTGTGTGTGTGTGTGTGTGTGTGTGTGTGTGTGTAGGGGAGTTCATATATAAATCAGAGAGGCGGAAATCTACTTTGGAAATTATACTTTTTTTTTCGCTGGCATGGACGGATGAGCTCGAATGGCGGCCTCTGTGTGTGTGTGTGTGTGTGTGTGTGTGTGTGTGTGTGTGTGTGTGTGTGTGTGTGTGTGTGTTAAGCGTGAAGAATGACTGGATCAACGCTTAGGCCTACGTGAACATTATGAAAGTGAGTGAGGTCGTTAGTAATAGGAACACACAGACGGAGCTCCACTATAGGCCTAAATCTCTCTCTCTCTCTCTCTCTCTCTCTCTCTCTCTCTCTCTCTCTCTCTCTCTCTCTCTCTCTGCGCATCGTTTTTACTTGCTAACATCTTCTTTTTTCCTGTTTTTTCCCTTTCACATTTTACATTTTCCGTCAAAGTTTTTCATCAAGCCGTTTCGTATAAGTTTTATCTAACGTTCTTGTATTTCATTTCATATTTCATTTCCTCTTCGGGTCCTCTTTCTGTTTTCCTTTTATATTCCTCCTTTTTCATTTCATATATTTCTGCTTTTTTTTATGTTCTTTGTTTTCATTTTATTTCATGTTATAAGTATGGAGAGAGGAAAATATACACAAAACAGTTATCTCACAATCCTTATACGATCCCCAACACTAGACAAGAGGTAGATTAGACAAAAAAAAAAAATAGAGGTTAATTAATTAGAACACATACACAAAACACTTACCTCACAAACTCCATCCTGTCCTGAAAGTAGAAAAAAAAAGAGAAAGAAATGAGAAATATGAAACGAGAATTATACATAGGAAGAAGAAGAGGGAGGAAAAGAAAGATTAGAAGAAGATGGAAATAGAGAAAGGGTTGAAAGAGGGTGATGTGTAGGAATAGAAGGAAGAGAAGTATACAGAGGAAGAAGAAAAAGATGAAGGAAAAGAAAGATTAGAAGATGGAAATAAAGGGATGAAAGAGGATGAGGCGTAGGAGAGAAGGAAAAGAGGAAGGGGAAGGAAAGCCTGATTGAATATATGAAGGGGAAGGAAGAGGAGGAGGAGGAGAAAAAGAAGGGAGAGAAGAAGGAAAGGATGGAAATATGAGGAAGGATCGAGGAGGAGAGATGGAATAAAGAGGAGGAGGAAAAGAAGAGGGAGGGGAAGGAAAGGATGAACATATGAAGAAGAAGGAAGAAGAGAGGAGGAGGAAGAGGGGGAGGAATTGGAAGGGCTAAACAAATGAAGGAGGAGGAGGAGAAGAGGAAGGAAGAGGAGGAGGAAAAGGAGGGAAGGAGAAGGAGAGGAGAGGAGGAGGAAGAGGAGGAGGAATTGGAAGGGCTCAACAAATGAAGGAGGAGGAGGAGGAGAGGAAGGAAGAGGAGGAGGAAAAGAAGGGAAGGAGAAGGAGAGGCTGAACTTATGAAGAAGGAGGAGGAGGGATGGAAGGAAGAGGAGAAAAAGAAGAGGAAGGAGGAGGAGAAAAAGAAGGAGAGAAGGAGAGAATGAAGATTTGAATAAGGAAGAGGAGGAGGAAAAGAAGGGAAGGAGAAGGAGAGGCTGAACATAGAAGAAGGAGGAAGAGAGATGGAAGGAAGAGGAGAAAAAGAAGAGGAAGGAGGAGGAGAAAAAGAAGGAGAGAAGGAGAGAATGAAGATTTGAATAAGGAGGAGGAGAGGAGAGGAGAGGAGAGGAGACATTTAAAGAGTAGAAAAAGCTATACAAAGAAACACATATACAAATTACTATTCCTGCCAAACTCTCTATCCTGCCCTTAAATGAAGAAAAAAGAAAGAAAAAGGGAAGGAAAAACTTAGAAGGAAGAACATACACAAGAAAGCGAAATATAGATAAGAAGAAGACATAGAGAAAAAGGGATAAAAAAGAACAAAATAGACACAGAAAACGAGGGATACCAACACTTCCACTGCACCATAAAGAAAATAAAAGAGAAAAAGACCCATATATTTTAGACTGCCATTTCTGCTTCCGTTTTCTGTGGCCGCTGACTCATCACAGAAAACGTAACTTTGCATGTCCTTCAAGGGAGGCCCCAAGTGTTTTTCTTTAATTGATCGACGAGCGCTGCGCCGACCCTACCTAGCTGCGGGCGTCCCTCTCTCTCTCTCTCTCTCTCTCTCTCTCTCTCTCTTTCCTTCCCTGTCTCTCTTTCTCATTTCCTTGTTTTTTCATTTCTTTTTTGTTTTCTTTTAATATTTTTTTCTGTTTTCATTTGCTCTCTCTCTCTCTCTCTCTCTCTCTCTCTCTCTCTCTCTCTCTCTCTCTCTCTCTTCCTTTCCGTTCCCTTCTTTATCTTTTTCTCATTTCCTTGTTTTTTTATTTATTTTTGTTTTATTTTTTATATTTTTTTGTTTTCTCTCTCTCTCTCTCTCTCTCTCTCTCTCTCTCTCTCTCTCTCTCTCTCTCTCTCTCTCTCTCTCTCTCTCTCTCTCTCTCTCTCTCGTTTTTTATTGTCATCTTCTATTTCCTGCTTTTTTCTTTTGTTTTTTTCATATTTTTCTTTATTTCTTTTTCTCGTTTTTTTTCCTTCTTTCCTCTGCTTCCTTTGATACTGTTTGCTTTTTCTTCTTCTTTTCTTTTTTTTTCTTTTTTTCTTTTCTATTATTTCTAAGTGTTCATTTTCTTGTTCTTCTTCCTCCTCCACCTCTTACCCGTCCTCCTCCTCCTCCTCCTCCTCCTACTCCTCCTCCTCCTCCTCTGCTCTCATTAACCTTAAGTAGTAAAAGAGAGAGAGAGAGAGAGAGCCTTGTCTGAGGTGCTAAAGTTTTGTGATCTATCTCACAAAAGACTTACTTAATTAAGGTATCACCTGAGTCTCTCACTCTCTCTCTCTCTCTCTCTCTCTCTCTCTCTCTGAATATAAAAAAAAAAAGTTATGCCTGAAAACCGCTCTGTGTGTGTGTGTGTGTGTGTGTGTGTGTGTGTGTGTGTGTGTGTGTTATGGATTCTCCCACGCACTTTTTTTTTTGCTTGTGAGATTGATTGTTTGGCTTTACTCTCTCTCTCTCTCTCTCTCTCTCTCTCTCTCTCTCTCTCTCTCTCTCTCTCTCTCTCTCTCTCTCTCTCTCTCTCTCTCGTTTTTGTCTCACTTCTTAATGAAATTCTTCCCTAATGATCAATCTTTTTAGTGGGTCTCTCTCTCTCTCGCTCTCTCTCTCTCTCTCTCTCTCTCTCTCTCTCTCTCTCTCTCTCGTGACGTCATAATCGCAAGCAGCCAGTTACTGATAAGGACATGAGCCGGTCGACCAATGGCAGCTTAGCACAGGAGGGAGGGAGGGAGGGAAGGACTCGACCAATCAGAGGAGAGAATGGCCGTGACGTAAGAGACTGAGGCATTGTGTTAGCCAATAGGAACCCAGAAACTTGCTCTTTGAACGTTATTTGCTGGGGAGTGAAAATAATAATAATAATAATAATAATAATAATAATAATAAATCACTTTCCTCGCTCCATTTTTCCTTTCCTCCTTCTCTCCACTTTTTTCTCTCCACTTTTCCCTCCACTCCCCCATCTTACCTCCCTTCCTCTCTTCCATCCCTCCCCTTTTCTCTCTCTCCTCCTCCCCTTCCATCCCCTTCTCCGCGTTTTCCTCCCTCCCCACTCTTTCCTCCCCTACCTTCTCTCCTTTCCCTCCCCCTTACCTCCCCTCCACCTTTCCCCCTCCCCTTCTTTCTCTCCACTCCTCCCCCTTAACTCCCCTATTCTTTCTTCCCTCCTGCTTTCTCTCCTTCCCTCCCCGTCTTTCTCTCCACTCCTCCGCTACTGTTTCTTCTTTCCTCCTCTTCCTTCCTTCCTTCTCTCCCTTTTCCTCCTTCCCTACTTTCTGTCCCTCTCCTTCTTCCTCCTTCATTCCCTTACCTTCTCTTCCCTTTCAATCTTTTTTTCCTTTCTTCCTTTTCTTTCCTCTTCATTTTTCCTTTATTTTATTTTATTTTCCTACTTTTCAATTCTTTATTTTTCATTTCATTTTACTTCATTTTTTCCTTTCATTGCCTCATCTTTTCTTTTTTTTCGATCCATTTCTTTCACTTCTTTTTCATTCTTTTCTTTGTTTTTTTCTTTGTCTTTTTTCCCTGTCAATCCATTTCTTTCATTTCTATTTCATTATTTTTCTTCTTTTTTTTCCTTATCTTTTCCCTGTCTATCCATTCCTTTCATTTCTATTTCACTTCCTTCTTTTCCTGAACTTTTCCCTGTCAATCAATTTCTTTCCCTTCTTTTTCCTTTCCCTCTTCTTTTCCTGATCTTTTCCCTGTCAATCAATTTCTTTCCCTTCTTCTTCCTTTCCCTCTTCGTTTCCTGATCTTTTCCCTGTTAATCAATTTCTTTCCCTTCTTCTTTTTCCTTTCCCTCTTCTTTTCCTTATCTTTTCCCTGTCAGTCAATTTCTTTCCCTTCTTTTTCCTTTCCCTCTTCTTTTCCTGATCTTTTCCCTGTTAATCAATTTCTTTCCCTTCTTCTTCCTTTCCCTTTTCTTTTCCGTATCTTTTCCCTGTCAGTCAATTTCTTTCCCTTCTTTTTCCTTTCCCTCTTCGTTTCCGTATCTTTTCCCAGTCAATCCATTTCTTTCCCTTCTATTTCTTTCTTTTCTTCTTTTCCTTCCCCCTCCATTTCTATCTCTTCCCTCCCCCTCCCCCCTTCTCTCCATCCCTCTCCCCCCCTTTCCTCCACTTTACCTCCATTACCTCCTTCTCTCTTCTTAGTGAATCCATTTTCCTTCCTGTAATTGGGTGGAGAGATTAGAGAATTATCCGGAGAGAGAGAGAGAGAGAGAGAGAGATTATATATATTGGCTGGTTATTAGGCGATTTCGTGTGTGTGTGTGTGTGTGTGTGTGTGTGTGTGTGTGTGTTTGCCGCCCTCAGAGCTCCCACCCAACTCCTTTTTTTCTTTTTTTTTCCTAATTCCTTTAACAATACCCTTTCTTTTTTTTTTCTTTGTTTTGTTTTCTTACTTTCCTTTATAGCAATCTAACTTATCTTCATATTTTCCTTCCTTTTTTCTTTGTTTGTTTGTTTGTTTGTTTGTGTGTGTTTGTGTGTGTTTGTGTCTTAATGAATATGTGTGTTTTGTCTGTGTTTCTCTGTTTCCTCTCTCTCTCTCTCTCTCTCTCTCTCTCTCTCTCTCTCTCTCTCTCTCTCTCTCTCTCTCTCTCTCTCTCTCTCTCTCTCTCTCTCTCTCTCTCTCTCTCTCTCTCAATGGAAGACAAAGAAAATAAATTAAAAGAAAAAAATCACCATAACTTGTTGCTGAGAAAAGAAAGGAAGAGAGAAAAGGAGAGAAAAGAAAGTAAAAGTGAAAGTGAAGGCAGGTGGAAAGGCGTTAATTATGTCGGCTACCTGTGGATACCTGGTAATTAGCCGACACACCTGTTCGCTCCGTCTTGTTTACCTGTTGATGTTGTTGTTGTTGTTGTGTTTCATATATATTTATTTTATTGCATTTTATTGAGTTTTTTTTATTTCTATTGTTTTTTCATCTATTTTTTTTTTTTTTTTGTATTTTATTGTTTTTTTATATATATTTTTATTTCTATTGTTTTTCATTTATATGTATTTTATTTTATTTTGTTTCATTTTGTTTTTGTTTTCTATTTTTGTTATTTTTATCACCGTATTTTTATTGTATTATAATTTTATGTACTTTTATTTTTATTTTTTTTCTCTATTTTCGTATTTCTTGTTCTATTTTTTTTTGTTTATTTATTTATTTATCTTTATTTATTTTTTATCATTGTCTTTTTGTCGTTTTGTATTGTTTTGTGTACTTTTATTTTTCATTATTGCTGTATTTTCTTATTTCTTGTTTTATTTTCATTTATTTTTTTATATTATCATTTTCGATTTTATTCTATTTCTGTTTTCTTGTATTTTTTTTATTTGAATTGATTTCGTATGTATTTTAATTTATATTTTTCTCATTTTATCCCATTTTCTTTAATGATTTTTCTTTTATTCATTTTACGGTTTCGGCGACAACAAAAACTCGGCGCCGAATCGAAAACACGAATATACAATAAAAATAAATAAATGAAAGTAAATAAATAAATAATGAATAGTTGACGATGTTGAAAAAAAATGAAAAGGAAAGCGTAGAAAAGATAAAACAAAAAATCCATAATCTGTCTCTTCATCTTTCAAAAGCACCGTCACCTGTCAACACCTCCGTTCATATACCTGTTGATCGTGACACCTTTAATTTGAGAGCAATCCCGTCTTTTATCTTCATTCTTTTGTCTTTTATCGTCAATCTCCTGTAATCATCACTTAATTACACTCATTCTTCTTACTCTCTTCTTCTCTCATCATAATACTACCTCTCCTCCTCCTCCTCCTCCTCCTTCTTCTGCTCCTCCTGCGTCGTCATTAGGGATAGGCCAATCGCTTATTATAACTCGCTATCTTCCCTTCCAGTTTCTCTCCCACATTTCCTTTCCCTTTTTCCTCCCCTACCCCCCCTTTCATGGTCATACTGTTCAGGTGGGCAAAGTATATTCAATTACTGTGTTTCTAATCCCGTATTTTCAAACGTTTTCGGTTCTTATGACTATATTTGGTCGTATTAAAAAAACAGTTCGTCGCCCAGGTAGACATATTCGACAAGGTTTTCGTAGGAGTTATGGGCATCTCCAGGGGTAGTCTTATGACCCTGGTGGTAGTTTGACCCTTCTTCTGTACCACGAACCTAAATACCCACATATTTGACAAGGCTTTCGTAGGAGTTGTGGGCATTTCCAGGGTTAGTTTTATGACCCTGGTGGTAGTTTGACCCTTCTTCTGTACCACGAACCTAAATACCCACACATTTGACAAGGCTTTCGTAGGAGTTCTGGGCATTTCCAGGGGTATAGTTTTATGACCCTGGTGGTAGTTTGACCCTTCTTCTGTACCGTGAACCTAAATTATCACTCACAAGAACCTGACTTATGTATATTTTGGCCTTTGTAAATAATTGATACAAGAGTCGGTAGCGTTTGACAATACCGACGTGTTTCCCAAGTCCACCAAGGAGATGATTTGGGTTACCGTGAGTGTTTTTTGCTTTCACGGTGAAGGGAAGGAACACGCTGGAGGTTGGCAGGACAGAGAAAGATACAGAGGACGGGAAGCGATGGAAAAGGAGGACATGTGTGATCTGCCTGTGGCGACCTCTACCGGGAAACACTGAAAGTAGAAATCTAAAAGTAGCGAGACACAATTCTTCAGTAAAGTAAATATAATCGTGTGACAAAGGGATGTGGGATGTCGGTTTTATTATTTCTTATTTTTATCATTCACGGAGAAAGGAAAGAGAGGAATGATTATGTTAGAACTTTTGTTGAATTCCTTATTTCCACGAATTGTAATCTTCTTAAGCGACGAGTGGAAAATAAAAATGAAAGGATAATATAATCGTACATATCAGTCTTGTTTTTTCCTTGTTCAGTGAGTGAGGAAAAAAGAGAGAAAAAAAGATATAACGTTTGAGGAAATATACTTAACTAGGCTACGAAGCGACAGTCTTAATTAATCTGACAGCGTGAATATATATAACGAAAGAGGAAATGACGGTATAGCCTGCTCATTCAACATTATCTTATACCGTATTGTACATTATCCTTTTTTTTCGTATTTGCTTAAGTGAGAAAGAGGAAAATATAATGTAATGCTTGTTGAGTTTTTTATTACAACAAATCGGAAATCTTAACAGCGAAATGACGGTAGCCTACTTACACTACATAACCTTATACCGTACTGTACATAATCCCTTTTTTTCTTATTTGTTGAAGTGGGAAAGGAAAGAGGAAAAGATAAGATAATGCATGTTGAGTTATTTATTACAAGAAATCGAAAATCTTAACAGCGAAATGACGGTAGCCTACTTACACTACATAACCTTATACCGTACTGTACATAATCCTTTTTTTTCTTATATGTTGAAGTGGGACAGAAAAGAGGAAAAGATATTATAATGCATGTTGAGTTATTTATTACAAGAAACCGAAAATCTTAACAGCGAACAGGAAAAAAGAAAGAGAGAACGACGGTAGCCCATTGTAGCGAGGCCCAGATTAGCGAGAACGGTTTTGTGTTTGCATCCTCGGGTCCTTTCCTCCCCTCTGCTCTTCCATACACTGAGGAAGAATGGAATGGATCATGGAGGAGGGGAAGGATAGGGAGGAGGAAGAGAGGAAGCGAGGGAGGGTTCATGTGTTTGCGGAGGAGAGAAGAGAAAGATGAAAAAATGATATATGAAAGAATGAAAGGGAAGGAAGATGAAGAGAGGAAAAGGGGATGAAGAACAGAAAGGGAAAGGATGGAAAGGAAGAAAACAGCCCCAATACCCAACTACCACCAGGGTCATAAAACTACCTCAGGAAATGCCCACAACACCTACGAAAGACTTGTCAAATATGTGTTCTTGGGCGATGAACTGTTTTATAATGTCTGTTCTAGGCCTTACTTTTCCTGGTTTTCCTTTTTTTATTGAGAAATGAAAGACGGAAAAAATAATACCATGCTGAATTCTTTATTACAACCACGAATCGAAAATCTTAATCGGCCATTGGATAAAAAGAAATAGGAAATGACGACACGTAGCCTACTAATTTTAGAGCCTATCTTCTTTTCTTGCTTGTTTTACTGAGAAAGGAAAGAGAGAGAAAAATTATATATTGTGTAATTCCATATTTTTTCACGAATCGCAACCATCTTTTAAAATGGACACCGGCAAAAGAGAATAACGATGGTTGCCTACTATTTAGAGAGCCCATTTTTCTGTTTTATAGGCCTACTTGGTTTGCTGGGAAAGGAAAAAGAGAAGAAAATAATATAATGTTGAATTCTTTATTTCCACGAGTTGGCAATCTTCCTTAGCGGCCAGCAGTGAAGAAGGAGACGGTGTACGACTAATTCTGTAGCCTTTCTGTTTTTACTCGTTTTATAGAGAAAGGAAAGACAAAAAGATATACTACAACGTTCATTTCTTAACTTCTACGAACCTCCTGCAATCTGTTTAGCGGACAGCAATAAAAAAGAAAGAGGAAACGATGGTAGCCTAATAAATTCTGGAGCATATCTTTTTATTAGTTTTATTGTTGAGAAAGGAAAGACAAAAAGATAGATTTCAACGTTCATTTTTTTAATTTCTACGAATCTGCAATCTTCTTTTTAGCGGCCAGTAGTAAAAAGAAAGAGAAAACGATGGTTGCCTAATAAATTCTGGAGCATATCTTTTTATTAGTTTTATTGTTGAGAAAGGAAAGACAAAAAGATAAATTTCAACGTTCATATTTTAATTTCTACGAATCTGCAATCTTCTTTTTAGCGGCCAGTAGTAAAAAGAAAGAGAAAACGATGGTAGCCTAATAAATTCTAGAGCCTATTTTTATTGACTTGTTTTATTGAGAAAGGAAAGACTAAAGGATATACTAAAACGTTTATTTCTTAATTTCTACGAACCTGGAATTTGAAAAGAAAGAAAAGATAAAAAAAAGAAATGAAAAGAGAAAAAGAGGATAGCCTAATAATTCCATAGCCTTTGTTTTTTTGTTTTGTTAGTGTTTTATTTATATTTTGTTAGTTCCTTTATGTTTATTAGTGAGTAAAGAAAAATAGAGTAAATAATATAACGTTTCTTTTTAATTCCCTGCTACGATCTAATAATGTATTTCCACGACCATCGGGAAAAAGAAAAACGATGGTAGCCTTACAACTTACAGCCTATCATTCTTTTATGTTACTTTTTACTAGTTTTATTTAGAAAGGAAGGAGAGAAAATAATACTATATCGTTTGCTGAATTCCTCACTACGACAAATCGTTAATCTTCTTAACCCGGTAGCAGCGACGGGCCAAATTTGTGGCTTTACCGTGTACCAGCGATGGGCCAAATTTCAGCCATGATATAAAACTCCCAAAATAGATGATGCATAAACTGATCACACATGCGTTGATATATATTATGAAATGGTTTGCATGAGTGATGATTCTTTCTCATTAATTTACTTAGAGGGACCTTTAACCTAACCTAACCTAACCTAGCCTAACCTAACCTAACCTAACCTAACCTAACCTAACCTAACCTAGCCTAAGAAATATGACCCCCGCAGCTACTGGGTTAAACAGCGAACGGTAGAAAAGGAAGGAAATGTATAAATAAATAAATAAATAAGTAAGCGATGGTATATGTAATTATTATTCTACAGTATGCCCTGAAAATAACAGCGACAATTATGGTCATGTTAATTATACCGGAAGGGATGGTTGAGTTTATCCTTTGTTGGAGGTTTTCTGTTGAAGTGACGATGATGATGATGAAGATAATAATAATAATAATAATAATAATAATAATAATAATAATAATAATAATGATAGTTTTTCGTTTATCGTAATATATCATCTCCCTTTTCTTTCCTCCTCCTCCTCCTCCTCCTCTTCTTCTCTTCTCTTCCTTTTCCTCCTCCTCCTCCTCCTCCTTTTCCTCCTCCTCCTCCTCCTTCAGTTCTTCTTTTTCTTGTTCTTGTTCTTCGTCTTTTTCTTGTTTTACTTCTTCTTCCTTCTCCTTCTCCTCCTTCTCCTCCTCCTCCTCCTCCTCCTCCTCTTCTTCCTCTTCTTTCTCAGCTAGTTCTTGTTTTTCTTGTTCTTTTCCTCCTCCTCCTCCTCCTCCTCCTCTTCCTCCTCCTCCTCTTCCTCAACATTTTTTTTCTTCCCACACAAAACCTATTTTCTTGAACTAATTTTCCTGTTGTTGTTGTTGTTGTTGATGTTGTTAAGGGGATCGCATCGGTACTTAAGTAAATGAATTCCGGGATCTCTTGTTTTCCTGCGACCATTATCTCTCTCTCTCTCTCTCTCTCTCTCTCTCTCTCTCTCTCTCTCTCTCTCTGTTGCATTTTCTTCCTGTTTCTGTTATTGTTTTAAGTGTGGTAGTAGTAGTAGTAGTAGTAGTAGTAGTAGTAGTAGTAGTAGTAGTAGTAGTAGTAGTAGTTGTTGTTGTTGTTGTTGTTGTTATATGTATTTCAAGGGATTGTTTGTTTGTTTGTTTGTTTGTTTGTTTTATCGTCCTGTGTGTGTGTGTGTGTGTGTGTGTGTGTGTGTGTGTGTGTGTGTGTGTGTGTGTGTGTGTGAGAGAGTGTTTGTGTGTGCGTGTGCGTGCGTGCGTGTATGTGTGTGTGTGTGTGTGTGTGTGTGTGTGTGTGTGTGTGTGTGTAAGTGTGTGCCTCCTCAAAAGCATATATTAACACACCTAAATTTCAGAGGGCCACAGAGGGGGTCGCGTGCCATTCCCCTCCCTGTGAGAGAGAGAGAGAGAGAGAGAGAGAGTGTAGGAAGTAAAGGGCTATAGATATGGTTTTAAATTATTACTATTATTATTATTATTATTATTATTATTATTATTATTATTATTATTATTATTATTATTTTAGTTGTAGTAGTAGTAGTATTAGTTTAGGGTGAAGAAAGGGTGTCACATCTATATCAGGGTGAAAAAGAGAATGAAAGAAGGGAGAGTAAGTGCTTAGGATGTGTGTAGGGTGTGTCCAGGGTGCGGGGTGTGGCACAGCGGCCTGGCTAGGGTGAGAAGCGGCACCCTAACTTGGCACTAAATTCTTTCACTTTATCTTTATTTTCAGCAGAGGCTTTGAGAGGTTAGTGCCACCCTATACTAGCATGCCCCCTCACCCTAACGCCTCGCATCACCCTCACTCACCCTGCTCTCGGGCTCTACCTCACCCTATCTTTTTAACTCTTTCTCTATCTATGTCTTAACTATCATCTTTTTTTATACCTCTTTCTCCCTGTCTATCTATCTGTCTTGTCTATCATCTATCTCTGTCTCTCTCACCCTAAATTTAGTGTGTATTTATTTATCTATCCATTCCTCTTTGTTACTCTCATCTATCTGTCAATCACCCTAATATAGTTGTTCTTACCTTAAAATGTCTATCTGTCTATCTATCTATCTATCTATCTATCTTTCTTTCTATCTATCTTTCTATCTATCTGTCTATCTTACTTTCACTCTCTTTCTCTTTATCTATTTCTATCTATCTTTGTCTAATTCTAAGTTTTTCATCCTAATCTTTCTCTCTTTCTCTATCTCATATTGTCTCTCTTTCTCTTTCTCTATCTTAATTTCTATATTTTTTTCTCTGTTTTTCTATCTTTATCTATCTTTATCTATTCTCACCCTGATCTCCTCTCTCTATCTTTATCTATTCTCACCCTGATCTCCTCTCTCTCTCTCTCTCTCTCTCTCTCTCTCTCTCTCTCTCTCTCTCTCTCTCTCTCTCTCTCTCTCTCTCTTCATCTACTTTTGTCTATCCGTCTCTATCTGTTACCCTAAAAAAATGCTCTCACCCTATTTTTCCTTCCTTCGGTCATTCACTCACCCTTTCCTCTCCCTTGTTCTCTCCTTCCCCTCCTCTTCCTCACCCTAACCCACCCTGACCTCACCCTACTATTATTTCACCCTATTTTTTCCTCCCTTATTTCACCCTATCTTTAATTCTCCCTTAATTCACCCTATCTTTATTTCTCCCTTAATTCACCCTATCTTTATTTCTCCCTTAATTCACCCTATCTTTATTTCTCCCTTATTTCACCCTATCTTTATTTCTCCCTTAAATCACCCTATTTTTATGTCTCCCTTTTTTCGTCCTATTTTTATTTCTCCTTTTCTTCACCCTATTTTTATTTCTCCCTTTTCACCCTATTTTTTATTTCTCCCTCTCTTCACCCTATTTTATTGCTTTATGTAACATCCATTGGCCTTTTTTTTCTCACCCTTGCTTCGCCTCACCCTAGTTTAGTCACCTTAACACTCCTCACCCTTTTTATTTCACCCTAGATTGTTTTCACCCTAGTCCTTATTTATAAACACCCTAGCTCATCTTTAGTTTTAATTTCCACCCTAAATATGTTGTTTCACCCTAACTTAAGTGGTCACCCTATCCATAAGTTTCCCTAACCATGTATTTTCACCCTAAATTGTGTCTGGATATTGTTTCCCTCACCCTAGCAATTCCTCACCCTTGTTTTTATCTTCTCCCTATTCATATACTTTCCCTCGGCTGACTCCTTCACCCTTATTCACCCTTAGTTATGCTTCTCACCCTAGTAGTTAATCACCCTAGTATAAAGTCACCCTATCTATAATACTTCCCCTAGCTATAAATATCACCCTATATTACCTTTAGGTCTGATTCTCACCCTGGCAGTTAATCACCCTAGTATGAAGTCACCCTATCTATCATACTTTCCGTAGCCCTTACCTCTCGCCCTAGCTCTAAATGTCACCCTACGTCACCCTTATTTATAGTTATCACCCTTGCAGTTCACCCTAGAAAAGTCTCACTCTAGTTAAAAAAAAAGTCACCCTATGTATATTTCCCCCCCCCCGTAGTCCTGCTCTTTCACCCTATGTCTAAATCTCACCCTAGCTTTAATTATTTACTTTCACCCTAGATCAGATTTTTTTTTAATCGACAGTAAATTAATCACCCTTTTATGATATTTCCCTGGTTGCTGTTCTTTCACCCTAGAACTAAATTTCATCCTTGGTTCACTTTATTCAGTTTTTTTCACCCTAGATCAAATTGTCACCCTAATTAAGCAGTCACCCTCTCATCATTACTTTCCCTTGCCCTGCTGTTTCACCTTAGATAAATTATAAAGTTCACCCTTGCTTGTTTTTCTCATTTTTCACCAAAGATCAGTTTCTCACCCTAGATCACTTTCTCACCCTATTTACTATATTCACCTTTGTCCCTTATTCACCCTACTTCACTTTCTCACCCTAGATCACTTTCTCACCCTATTTACTATATTCACCCTTGTCCCTTATTCACCCTACTTCACTTTCTCACCCTAGATCACTTTCCCACCCTATTTACTATATTCACCCTTGCCCCTTATTCACCCTACTTCACTTTCTCACCCTAGATCACTTTCCCACCCTATTTACTATATTCACCCTTGTCCCTTATTCACCCTACTTCACTTTCTCACCCTAGATCACTTTCTCAAACTATTTACTATATTCACCCTTGTTCCCTATTCACCCTACTTTCTCACCCTATTTACTACATTCACCCTTGTCCCCTATTCACCCTAGCTTCTTTTTACTTCACTTTCTCACCGTAGATCACTTTCTCACCCTATTTACTATATTCACCCTTGTCCCTTTCTCACCCTACATCAGTTTCTCACCCTATTTACTGATTCACCCTTGTTCCCCATTCACCCTAGCTTCTTTTTACCTCCCTCTCACCCTAGATCAGATTTTCACCCTATATCCACTCTTCTCCCCCTTCACCCTAGCCCAAGTTCTCTCTTCCTTCCATAGTTTATTCTCCCTGGTATAATACTCACCCTAGTTTCCCCTCACCCTTGTTTCCCTTCCCCTGATAAATTCTGATGGAGTTAGATTTTGTTTCCCGTTGCTCTCTCTCTCTCTCTCTCTCTCTCTCTCTCTCTCTCTCTCTCTCTCTCTCTCTCTCTCTCTCTCTCTCTCTCTCTCTCTCTCTCTCTCTCTCTCTCTCTCTCTCTCTCTCTCTCTCTCTCTCTCTCTCTCTCTCTCTCTCCCCTCCTTTCTCTTCTCCTTCTTTCCCTTCCCTATCATCTCCTCTTTTTTCTACTCATTTATCTTCCTTTCCCTACCATTCCTTTCCTTTCCCTTCCCTTCCTTTACTTTCCCTTTCCCTCTCTTCCCTTTCCTTCTCATCCCTTTCATTTCCTTCCTTCACTTTTCCCCTATTTTCCTTTCCTTCCCTTCCTTTTCTTTGTCTTTTCTTCCTTTTCTTCCGCTCTCCTTCTCTTCCTTTTCCTTCTCATCCTTTTTATCTCCTTTCTTCAATTTTCCCCTATTTCCCTTTCCTTCCCTTCCTTTTCTTCCTCTTTTCTTTTATTTCCTTCCCTTTCCTTCTCTTCCTTTTCCTTTTCTTCCCTTTAATTTCCTTTCTTCAATTTTCCTTTGCTTCCCTTTCCTTCCTCTTCTTCCTCTTTCCTTCCATTTCTTTCCCTTTTCCTTCTCTTCCTTTCCCTTTCCTTCTCTTCCTTTCCCTTTCCTTCTCTTCCTTTTCCTTCTCATCTCTTTAATTTCCTTTCTTTACTTTTCCTTTGCTTCCTTTTTCTTCCTCTTCTTCCTCTTTCCTTCCTTTTCTTTCCCTTTTCCTTCTTTTTTCTTTTCCTTCTCATCCTTTTATTTATTATAGTTTACCTTACATCCCTTTCCTTCCCTTTTCTTATTTTTTTCTTTCCCTTTCACTCCTTCCCTGTCCTTTCCTTCCTTCCCTTTTCTTCGTTATTCCCTTCCTTTTCTTTCCCCTTTTCTTCCCTTTTCTTCTTATCCATTTCATATCCTTTCTTCACTTTTCCTCTTCTCCCCTTTCCTTCCCTTCCTTTTCTAATTTTTTTCTCTCCCTGTCACTCCTTCCCTTCCCTTTCCTTCCTTCCCTTTTCTTCCCTTTTTTCTTCATATCCCTTTCATTTCCTTCATATCCTTTCTTCACTTTCCCTTTGCTTCCCCTTTCCTTCCTTTCCTTATTTTCTTCTTTCCCTTTCACTCCTTCCTTTCCCTTTCCTTCCTTCCCTTTTTTCATCAAATTCCTTTCATTTCCTTCCTATACTTTCCCCCTCTTTCCCTTTCCTTCCCTTCCTTTTCATATTCTTTCAATAGCGTTCCTTCCCTTCTCTACCCTTCTCTCTCTACACCCCCCCCTCTCTC